>NW_025409762.1:0-11475 GCF_002201575.2 Neomonachus schauinslandi
GAGAAGGGGGAGACCCCTGTCCTCCCCCAGCGGCAGGTGAGGGGGAGTCCACTTCACCTGGTCCTGTATGGGAGGCCATGGCCAGTCACCCCTGTCCTCTCTCCCCCAAGATGGAGCTCCCCAGGCACAGAAGACAGATCCTCAGAGAGAGAACACGGGGGGCTCTCCCTGCAGGAAGAGAGAGAAACACCATTGGATGGGGAGCAGGGGAGAGAGGAGAGCTCTGAGCACGAGGGGGAGGGCTGCCACAGGCTGGGGCGCTGCCATATTGGTCAGGGGCACAGGCTCTGTGTGGGCTTGTAGGGGGTGGCCTGGCTTCATCCTCCCGAGGTTTCCATCAAAACCAAATTCACCTCCAGAAAATACTTTCAACACCAACCACCAAAAGCCTCTGGGATCCTGGCAGCCACGGAGGCCCGAGTTGCCATGTACCAGTGATTACATAGTGGGGGCAGACGGGGGACATGCATGATGGAGCTGAGGGCAGCTCATTTTGTCTGCTATGGAGCGATAGAGCCCCATCTCAAGGCACCCCAACATTTGTTCCCAAACCAGGTGAGAGATCAGGGATCTACAGGCTGCCAGTTTCCACACTGGGGATTGTCCATGCCCAGGACACAAGCTCTGGGTGGTGTCCAGTCCCAGGGCTCGCCTGGGTCTGATGGGGGAGCACCAGGGTTGTGGGATCCCAGCTGAGGGACGTGTCACCCATACGGGAGGTGATGAAGGCTTTCTGGAAGGACAAATGAATCAGGGGAGCCGGGCTTGCCAGGCAGAGGGGACAGACTGAGGCAGAGGCCCAGAGCCCATGGCCCCAGTGGGCTCACAGTGGGCTAACTTAAACAGGTATAGCTAAGGATTACTGAGTGTCTTTTGAGAACATGAATCATGTCAGTCAATCCCAATAACAATTCCACGAGGCAGGTAGAAAGGCTGTCCCCTTTTGACTAATAAGGGAATCCAGGCTTTAAGGAACTTCCGACTTCCGTGCTCCACAGTGAGGCCGAGGCAGGATTTGACTCCAGGTTCCTACCACCCCTGGGGGCCCCACCTGACAAGAAGGCTGCATCCAGATGCTTCAGAAGGGACTTCTCAGTCTGAGGTTACATGAAACTTTGAGCCTCGTGCCAGGGAGAAACCTCCTCCTGCCCAGATGAAGGCTGGCTGGTACTGGGAGAGCCTCAGGGCCAAGGCCTGCCGTCGTCAGACAACAGGCCCAGGCCCAGCCCCAGTCAGAGCGGGCACCACTGCCCCCTGAGTTCAGTGAGGTCCCCAGGCCACGGGGTTTGGATGTGGAGTTTGTACACCTGAGTTCCAGGGAGGAGCCGTTTCGATGGAGCACAGAATCCAATGGCAGAGAGTCAGCAGTTCTAGCCCCTGCTCAGCCTCTTGGTAGCTGGGTGACGCCAGGCAGGGCTCTGAAGCTACAGACCCCATCCCTAAAACGGAGAACATAACGGCTACTGCTACGTGGGTTGTAGAAGGAAATGACTGGTAAAGGTCCTGCCTGGAGCCTGGAGCACATGGGGAGGCAAGAGGACAGGCAGTCCTGTTGGGGACCAACTTACCCATGTCTCTGTTCTTCCACTTGTTGATTCTGGGGTCATCCTTGAGAAACAGATGGCAAATCTAAGGTGAGGGAGAGTTCTTCTAATGCTTCCTTCTCAGAGGTCTATACCTTCACCTCTTAAATTTAGGTCTGTGATCCATTTGGGGTTCATTTTCTGTCTCACGTGAGGTGAAGGTCCACCTTCATTCATTCATGTATAATTTCCTGTATCTGCACATGTAAGAAGGGGCACGATTTAGTCACTGTAGGACCTTAGGTTGTTACTTGTACGGAGTTGTCAGTAGATCCCAAAGACTTTAGAATAAATCATCCGGAAGCAATTGCCTGATTGTAAAGGAAGTCCCAGAGGAGATTCACTTGGGTCTTCTGTGGAGTCTCAGAGCAGGGTCCTTGTTGAGAGCACACACCCCCCCTCTGGTGGCCACAGGAGGCACTGCAGGAGCGCTGCGGGGCTCCCTGATCTGTCTGTGAAACAAGCCACATTCCACCTGGGACATCTTCAAGGATTCCCGGAGAGATCAAAAACGATTCTGTACAATTCCACATTTCTAGGCGATCTATGAAGAAATAGGCTTCTTCCCAAGTGCACTATTTCGAGAAGTATTTTCTGAGCAGCTGAGTCAGGCACTGAGCTCCAGAACAGAAGAAAGTAGAGAGAACCATGGAGGCCTCCCAAAACGCACAGGGTGTAGGTTGGGAAAGTATTGGGAATAATTGGTCCATGCCACAGCTCTGTACATCCGGCTTAAAGAAAACAGTACATTAAAACAAGCCATATTTATGTGTTCCTTTGATTACATTAATCACAAAACATTTTAGAGAAATTAAGAACTATCACTGAGCATATCTGTATCCTTTCTTCTAAGTTACATGGCATCAATTTATATTCCCCATTAATTTTTCACTTATTAGGGGAACAGGATATGATATATTGAACCCCTAATGACTCTATAAAAATACTCATAGAACTAACAGATGAATTCAGTAAAGCTGAAGGACACAGATTCAACTCATAAAAAGAGGTTTCATCTCAACACACCAATAAGAAGCTATCATAGAGAGAAATTAAGAAAATCATTTTTAATTTATAATCACTGAAAAAGACTAAAATCCTTAGGAATTATTTTCATCAAGAGGTGAAAGACCTGTATACTGAAAACCATAAATCATTAGTGAAAGAATTTGAGGAAGACAGAATTAAGTCAGAAGGCTTCCCACGCTAATGGATCCCAAGGATATGTGTAATCAAAAGGTCCACATTATGTAAAGCAATCTAAACGTTCAGTGCTCACCCTACCAACATGTAATGGCATTTCCAGAAATAGAACAAATGATCCTACAAAGTGAAGGGTACCACAGAAAGCCCTGAGTAGCCAAAGCCATCTTGTGAAAGAAAAAAACTGGAAGCATCATGCTTTCTGATGTCAAAGTGTATTACAAAGTTGTAGAAATCAAAACGGTATGGTATTGACATACAGACAGACACACAGATCAATGGAACAGAGTGCAAAGCCCCCAAAGAAATCGACAATTAATTCATCAATTAATTTACAAAAAAACTCCAAGAATATAAAATAGGGGAGCAACAGTCTGCACAATAAGTGGTGTTGGAAACACTAGGCAGCCACAAGCAAAGGAATGCAACTGGATTCCTGTCCAACCCCATCCACAGAAAGGACGTCAAAAGGTAGCAGACTTCAACAAAAGAGCTACACCCATAAAATGCCTAGATGAAAATGGGGCAGAATGCTCTTAACAACCCCCCTTTTTTTAACGGACTCCATGACCAAAACGGGGCTTGAACTCAAGATTCTGAGATCAAAAGTCAGATGCTGTGCCCGCTGAGCCAGCAAAGAATCTATTAAAAGTATGGAGCACAGAGGTGTCAGAATATATCTATTCATTTGTTCACCTTAACACACAATGTTTTTGGAAGAATGTTTCTTGATATCATTCTTGATACTGATTTTTCAATTGAACACCAGAAGCAAAGGGGGACTACACCAAACTGAAAAGCTTCTGCACAGCCAAGGAAATCACCGATCATCAACACATTGAAAAGACAACATACTGAGTGGGAGAAAATATTTGCGAACTACCTAACAGAAAAAGGGTTCATATCCAAAATATTGAAGAACTCATCCAATTCAATAACACAAAACTTAGCGTTTAAGATGCTACCTGGAGGCTCTGTGACATACTCAGGATCCGACGGGGGAGCCTGGAGCCAGCACCAGATACTCGCCAAAGCCATTGCTGATGAAGTACTTGATTCTGAACTTACGTGACTAGGAGTCTAGAGAACTGGAATAAAATCACAGCCATGTAAGCACTAATCTAAATTGCCATAATAAAACCATATACTTCTGAAAAGAGACAACTCCAAAATAAATACTACGATAACATTCAGACATTGCACATATGCCAAATATCCTTCCCTTTCTTCTCTTTTGGAGAGTCTCGTGTTGCCCCTTCCCTTTCTTCTCTTTTGGAGAGTCTCGTGTTGCCCCTTACCTGACACACTTCATCTACATTAGGTTTTCTAGCTATAAAATCCGTGGCTCACAGTTTCTTACCTGAAATCTTCATCAGCTTCATCAGGAACTGTCACCTCCATAGAACTCCATTTGTGGACTTTTTACCAATACTTTTGACATTGTCATATATAAGTTTTGCCTAAGACTGTAAGTTTCTTTCAGCTGCGACCTTCATCTTCTATTTTTCTCTTTTATTTTCCAAAAACCTAGTAGAGAAGATTGTATTTGCTAAATAAGTAAATCTATTCTATTTTTTTAAAATAAAATAAGTGGAGTGAAAATTGAGAACTCTAAAAGCAAAAAACTCAAATATAAATACAAAAATCAAAGAAAATCCATGACTAAAATAAAAAAACTAAAAATGATTAAGTATAAGAATAAAATACTAATTAAAAATAAGCCGAGAAGAAATTCTAAAATGCAATCATGTAAAAACATGCATATAATGGAAAATCGCTTTGACGTTCAATGAATCAGAGCATCGATAACCATGTCAGGCGTGGCTACAGATTTGGGGAAGATGAAGCCAGTGTCCCTTCTGAGTTGTGCAGGCTGCTCGCTACATTAAAGAGCAGAACCCAGATGAGAAGGACAGTTGCAGCAGAAGCAGCAAGAGAGCAGAGCCCTACGAAGGAGGGGTGGGGGACACAGCTGGAACAAATCCAGAAGCAAGCTGCCCTGGTTTTGAGCACCTCACAGCAACAATAGGAGACAGAGCTCTGTGAGGCTAGAAGGTCTCTCTGAGTCATAGGGCTTCCCACAAATCCAAGAAAACCAGTTTCCTGACAGGAGAGCCCTGCTGTTGAATCCCAGACAGTGGGGCTGTAGGGGAAAAGGGGACGGAGTGCAGAATAGGGCCACTGCCCAGAAGGAAAGCACTGTTTCCTGACACACTTCATCTACTTTGATGGGCTTTGCTCAAAAACAAAGTAAAAAGCATTAAGAAAACGACACAGGATATCGAATGACACCATAAATTAGAATTAGAGAAGCTCAGGCATGGAAGGACAGGCCTCAGGGAAGAAGAAGAAACATATTGAAAGGTCATCTCGTAAATGAAATGTGAAGTAGTGAAAGCAAGCCCGCAGACAGCGCTGTGTGAGAATGGAAGCTGAGAGGAGGAAAACGCGAGAAAGAAACTAAGCAAGAGATGACACGATCTGAGAGAGAACGTCAAAATGTGAGCATAAGGGGAGAAAATGAATAACTGGAGTGCCTGCGAGAAAACCAAAGGAAAGACACAAAAGTGTTAAAAGTCATCGGTCAGAAATGTTCCTGGAAACAAAGTAATGCTTTCAACCTGTGTATTCACAGAGCACCCTGTGCACTGAGTCAGAATGACAGACGGCAGGACATCGTCTAGTAAAATCATTGAGAGAAAAACCCAGTTAAAATTAAAATGTAAAATTTAATGAAAATTTAAAGAAAAAGGGAATCCTTGGGCATCTAGAAAAAATGGAGCAAATGACCTATAAAGGACAGGAAATTAGAATGTCATCCACACTTCTGAGTGCCATATTTTGTGTCAGAAGAAAATGGAGGAATGTATGGAAAGACACTGAAGGGAAGAAACTGTGAGCCACGGATTTTACAGCTAGAAAACCTGATTTATACGGAATAAAAGTCTCGGCATTCAAGTCATCATGCAAGACCTCGGGCAGTATTTTTCCCATGACCCCTTGAAGAGGGAGGACCGAACTTAGGACGAGAAATGCGGGGAAAGACTGTAAGGCCAGATGGCAAACACTACACCTGCGGAGACTTTGCATGACTAAGACTCTATGACAGGGAGGATGACCTTAGTGGCCATCACCGGGATCATCGCTCAGAATAGTTTAAGAGCTCTCTTGGCTCGGGAGGCTCTTTATTTTAGGTAAACATATTTTTAAAACAACTGGTAGTAAAAATTGCTTAATGTACACAGTATATGTTAATTAACTGATTTTGAATTAAAAAGTCTAGAGCTTCCAACGTTAAATGGGAAGCTTATTCACCAAAGCTCCTTCTAGGTCCACACAGCTCAGGAAGGAGCTACCCCCCTTCCATTAGCTGACTTGGGAGGGACACGTGTTCCCCGAGGAGCGGACAGGCAGCACTGCTGTGGGCCTCAGGGCTGATTGAAGCCCCCAGCAGTGGGCAGGCCCCAGCCCCTCGGAGGCCCAGGCTGGGGGCTGCGAGGAGCAGGGACCGAATCTGTAGCCCAAGCAGGAGTCCACAGGGGTCACAGCGATGGATGGAAGAGGGGCTCAGCAGGGTGGCTGTGTGGGCGCGTCTGGGGCCCTGGGAAGATGACCTTGACCCCTACAATGCCCAGGGGCCAGACGCCCGAGGTACTGAGGTCTGTTTGCTGCTCCTTGTGGAGGGTGTGATCTGTCAGCACACAGAGCCATTTCACCTGGGTGACGGGCTGGGCAGCTTTCGGGGTCAGGTGCCCTGCACAGGGAAATCATGCAAAGGGAAGGGGAAGACTCCAGGTCTCCAGGGAGGAACAGTCTGAGTCCCACAGACCTGGGCCGAGGGAGGAGCCGGTTGTCTCAGGTCTCAGGGAACAGGAGGGGAAAGGTGACCCTTCCTCTCCCTCCACCCCTCCACTCAAGACAGTCCTGTCGTGAGATCTGCACCTCAAAAGTGGGCAGCTTCCTGGACAGCTTCCCTTTGGCCTTTATAAGGCTTTTTCCTTCTAGCATGACCACCAAGCCTTGCCTGTGCCTTTCAGTTAAAAAAAAATGCTCAGGCGGTGGTAACAAACACATAGGAAAGCAAAAAAGTATACGTGAACTTCTCTGCCTTCCCGGCTTCATCTGTGCACTTGTTCCACATGCCCAATTCTCTACTTTAGCATGACCTTGTACTCAGTCCCTTCTCTGGAGTCCATGACGAGAGAGCTTCTGGAAGCAGACGCCTGCTGGAACGAAATGCAGAGCTGGAAGGAAGCAAACAGTCACGCATGTCCAGAGCCACCCAAGGCAGGAAAGTTCCAGCGCAGGGAGTGCCCAGGGCTGAGCCAGCCCTCCTGCGGCTGCTCCAGCAGGGATAACGATCATAAATACTTTACTTTTCTTCTAAGATAATACACTTAATATAGTTTTCTAACAAAACAGCAAGTGAAAATAAAAACAATGAATTGATAAACACGATGAAAACTTATTCAACTGAAATCACAGGCAGATTTGGAGCTAAAGAAACTGAATATTTGAAGCCTCTCACTTGCATAGACTCTTTCCAAAGACATATGTGAATTTTGTATTTGTATTTGTTTTTATTTTTTTTCCTTAGGGAGATCTTCCAAAACAGTGAATGATCTGGAGTTCTCAAACCTAGATTTGCCCTTTAATATTCCAGAAATATTTCCTTAGTGATTGGTTTTAGGCAAGTGCTAAACAGCAAAGGGATTTCTCCTTAATTTAAAATCAGATGTTATATTCAAGTGTCAATGTTTTTGTCTAAAACTGTTAATGCTTGTTTCCTTCAAGGAGGTGTTTTGTTTGTTAGATTTCTGTTTTGTTATGTCTTATGAAATTGTTATAAGGTATTTTATAGGAAGTGATAGGACATTTTACCATTTTTTTTAAAATTGCATATTGTAGTTGGGAGAAAGGAAGATAAGACATATGTACTTATTTAATAGGAAGTTACATCCCATTAAGATCAAGCTGGAAGAAGCATGTGTATATTTCCTCAAAACTGTAACCTACCTCATCTTGCTCCTTGTTCTCGCATATACAGTTTATATTTATATATAATCATTATTCATATATAAAATTGACATGTTTTATATTTCATATTATATTAAATATAAAAATGTTTAATAATATTTACTGTTAAGTACATAAATATATTTTATAATAAATATATTTTAATATATAAATGTATGTTTGCTTTTCCTTGAGCAATGGGTTTGCCTTATGTTATCTCATAGAATTACCTACAGAGATTGGTTAGAATTCAATGTGTCTTTTATATTCCAAGATTAATAGATCTTGATTCTATGGAATGATATTAAGTGAGTGCCACACCATTATCTAACTTCTTGTTTATGAACTTGGGCACAAAGAACCCTGATTGGTTACACTAGTGTTCAACCTGTGGACTTTCAGAAAGGTGAGGCTCCTACCTCCATAACCATGTACATCTTCTTCACACTATTTTTAGGAAAAAAGTGTTGCTATGTTTAACACAAAAGATCTCCTGATTCATGTACATCCTCTGGTCTCTATACATATTTAAAGCTAAAATAGAATTAAGTCATATTTTTGCAAACCTATGAGTTAAAAGTTATTGGATTGTTTTTTGTTTTCCATTTGAACAAATATATTTTGAGAATTCACCCTGATCTCTCTTTATTTTTATTTTTTTGTGTGTGATGGTAGCAGATCTAACAAAAATCATCTGCAACGAAGACAATGCACTTAAGTGTGCCCTAGAGATGAAATTTTCCCTAAAGTTCTTATGCAAACAATATATGAGGTTTCAATATGATTACGCAGTGAGTGAGCTCATTTAAGATGTTAAAAGTCTTACATTATGGTTGAAAAAGTTACTTTTGTGTTTAAATTCTACTTTCAACTGAATTTTTACACTAATGATAGAAGGCCTATTGTCTAACTTAAAAAAATAACAACAATCTTACAAATTCATCATGTGGTAATAGTCGCTAACACGTTTCAAATTATAGATTCTAAAAGTTTTCTTTTTCAATTTATTGTTCTGTTTCTTTGCAGCAGTGCCTCTCATTGAATAGCTTAATTAGTAAGAATACATGTGGTTTGGGCGCCTGGGTGGCCCAGTCAGTTAAGCATACAACCCTTGATTTCAGCTGAGGTCAGGATCTCAGGTTTTGAGATGGAGCCCCCACTAGGCTCTGAGCTCAGTGTGGAGACTGCTTAAAACTCTCCCTCTCAGGCACCTGGGTGGCTCAGCTGGTTAAGCGACTGCCTTCAGCTCAGGTCATGATCCCAGGGTCCCAGGATCCAGTGTGCTTCTCCCTCTGACCCTCCACAATCTCGTGCTGTCTCTCACTCTCTCTCAATTAAATAAAATCTTTAAAAACAGAACAAAACAAAACAAAACCTCCCTCTCTTTCTCTACCCCAGCCCCCAGGCTCATGCACGTTGCTTTTCCTTCTATAAAATAAATGAATACATCATAAAAACGAAGAGTATACATGGTTCTTTCTATATAACTCTTTGCTATAGATGATCCTCAAGTAATATAATTTTATTAAAAATATATTCAAGAAATTGGTGTGCCTTTCTTAGTACTACACTAAAACGGTAGCAGGAAATCATTTTTATATCTAATTTTGCACATCCATATTTCATCCCTTGATTAATATTTCAATTCAAGTAAAATATCCGAGAAGAATGGACTTTATATGAGGCAATATATATCAGTGGAAATGAATTTGAAATGCTTTATTTAATGAAATAAAATTTATATATCTGTTTATCTGGTAGAAAACATACTTTCAAGACGATCTTTTTAAAAAATTTTATTATTATTATTATTATTTTTTATCAAAGACATGGTTTTGTGAAGGCAAAGAACTACCATTCACAGGAACAACACTTCAGCCATCCAGTAACTGTTTAGCCTGCTGATTCCATTGAAGTAAGTTAGAAGAAATTGTAGTGCCTTGATGAGTTTACCACAATTCACATTTCGAAGTAAAACCTGCCACTAGTCTCAGACATTATATGTAAAATGTGTGTTTCATTCCAATGATGATGTAGACTAAATTGCATTTTTACATGCCTATATTTTTATAGGCATACTTCTGAACTGGCTAGGTTATAGTGATATTACTTAAGTGATTTGGCAAAAAGAATATAGAGGTATGCATTTGAGATTTATCTGGTCTTATATTGACTTTAAATCATCTCAAGTCTATGAGGACAAATTGGTTGTGGGTCATCTTGGCGAAGTAACATAGAATCAAGATTAAGTAGTAGCCCAGTGTGTCCTCTCCCTGAGAGAGCATGACCTCCAGGATCCTTATATTCTTTTTTTCTTTTAAGATTTTAATTATTTATTTATTTATTTGAGAGAGAGAGGGAGGATGAGCAGTGGGAGGGGCCGAAGGGGTGGGATGAGCAGAGTCAGGGAAGGGTTAGAGGGGGAGGGACTAGCAGACTCCCTGCTGATCAGAGAGCCCAAGTCAGGGTTCAATCCCAGGACCCCAAGTCAGACCCTTAACCAACTGAGCCACCCAAGCACCCCAGGATATTTGTATTCCTAACTGGAGTAGGAAACATGTACATTTCTTCCTCATTTTATCATCAGAATTTTACATTATGCTTAGCAATACTCATATTCCACAATATGTTTAGAATGATCAGAGGTTGTAAAATAGGTAAAGTATTTCAAAAATGCAAATACATGGTGATAAATATATGCAGTTCTATTAAAATAAAATATTTAAGGGCACCTGGGTGGTTCAGTCAGTGAAGTGTCTGACTCTTAATTTTGGCTCTGGTCATGATCTCGGGGTCCTGAGATAGAGCCTTGTGTTGGGCTCCATGCCCAGCATGGATTCTCCCCCTCTTCCTCTGCCTCTCTCTGAAAAAGAAAAAAAATTAAAATAATAAAATTAAAAATTAAATTAAATTAAGATTTTGTAAGTTGTATAACCCCACAACAGTGATGGTTATTAAAAACATTATTTGGGGGGCTCCCAGGTAGCTCAGTTGTTAAGCGTCTGCCTTTCGCTCAGGTCATGATCCCAGGGTCCTGGGATCGAGCCCCTTGTTGGGCTCCCTGCTCAGTGGGAAGCCTGCTTCCCCTCTCACACTCCCACTGTTGTGTTCCCTTTCTCACTGTGTATCTCTCTGTCAAATAAATAAATAAAATCTTTAAAAAAATAAAAATTAAAGTAAATAAGATAATTATTTTTAATTTTTATTTTTTAAATTTTATTTATTTATTTACTTATGAGAGAGAGAGTGCACAAGCAGAGGGAGCAGCAGAGAGGGAGAAGCAGGCTCCCCACTGAGCAGGGAGCTAAATGCAGGGCACCAGCCAGGACACTGGGATCATGACCTGAGCCAAAGGCAGATGCTCCATCATTTGAGCCATCCAGGAACCCCAACAATTTTGTTTTTTAAAATATTATTTCATTGCTGCCTGATAATGTTAAGGATTAATCATATGTTTTATATCCAGCGATTTCAGTTATATTTCTCTAATTTTCATCTCTTGAAATGACTTACTTAATACATTTAAATAAAAGCTACCATTTTTTTTTAAATAAAAGTTTAACTCAAAATTCCAAGCAAAATTAGAGGTCAGCAATGCAAAAATATTTGTAGATGATGAAAAGAAGCAGAAGCGGCTCTCTATAATAGATACAATTACAAATTTAATTGCTTA
>NW_025409763.1:0-983 GCF_002201575.2 Neomonachus schauinslandi
GTCCTCCCCATGGGGGCTCCCCAGTGTGATAGTGTTTCTCTCCCCTCTCCATGCCAATGGGTCCCTTCCTTTCATGGGAAGTCCCAAGGTCCCTTTAGCTTCACTGCCATCTCTGCCCTTCCTATCCTCTTCAATGTTCCCTCTTCTCTACATTTAGTTTTGGGGTTCGTTCTGCCAACCTTTGGCCTTTTTCTGAGTTATTTACATTGATGTGAGTGTTATATAGTTGTATCTGCAGGACAAGGTGAGCTTAGGGTCTTCCTACTTTCCCATCTTCCCAGCAATCGACCTCTTGCTGGTTTTAAAGTTCACTCTTTATCATTACATTTTGCTATTTTAAATATAATGTGCCTTGGTATGGACCTCCTTGGGTGGATTTTGTTGGGGGCTCTCTGCCTTCTGGAAGTGGATGTCTGTATCTTTTCCCAGAGTAGAAACATTTTCAACTATTCCTTCTGTCCATTTTTCTCACTTTTTTCCTTCTGGGCTATTTATAATGTTAATGTGATTACACTTGGTGATACTGCTGAGTTCTTTTAACCTATTCTCACTTTGTAATTCTTGTTGTTGTTGTTGTTCATCTGTTTGCTTTCCACTACTCTGTCTTCCAGCTCACTGATCTATTCTTCTGCCTTTTCTAGTCTACTATTTATTCCCTCTAGTGTATATTTAATTTCATTTGTTTCATTCATTATCTTTGGTTATTTTTTGTATGATCTATCTCTTTGTTAAAGGTCTTACTGTGATCTTGCACTCTTCTCAATTCCAATAAGTATCTTTATGACCATTACTTTGAATTCTTAATCAGTCATATTGCTTGTCTGTCTCTCTGTGTGTGTTTCTCTGTATTAGGAAAGTCAGCTATGTTTCTTGACATTACACGTAGAGGTTTTATGAAGGAGAGCTCTGGGGGTGCCCTACAGTGTAATGCTCCCTGTTCACCAGATCCAGGTGCTTCAAGGATGTCTCCTTTGTCGTTGCTG
>NW_025409763.1:1083-9944 GCF_002201575.2 Neomonachus schauinslandi
TTTTTTTTTTTTCAGATTTGGTGCATGTATTTTTAAGAGCCCAGTCTGGGGCCACCATGGACTTGTAGTCAGGTAGTGTCAGTAGTCAGCTCAGATGGCTGTCCTCTTCCTGCAGGCTGTGTCTGGTTGGATCTATTATGAATAGCCCTGGTGTGAACATTCTAATAATTGTCTTCGAGAACACACATACATGTATTTCTGATGGGTATTTCCCTAAGAGTAGAATTGTTAGATGATAAATTCTGTGTCTATTAGGGTGAAAAATTACAGCTATATAACACATGGAAAAATGTAGGCATTACAATAAAACTGGAAATCTTTTAGAATAAATGATATGCAGATAAGCTATGTCTGGCAAGAAACTAATAAGCATGAGTGATATTATGAAGGAAAAATGATTGCAAATAAATAAATTTAACAAGATTGTTATATGTATAATTATTAAAGTAAATTTTATTCCTATACTTGTAAATTTAATATAATTTTCACTAAACCCCTTCAGTTTGTGTGTGAATATGAACATTTTCAAGTTGACCATAGAATTAATAAATTTATGCAAATGTCAAAATAGCTCAAAGAAAATTTATAACTCATAAAATGAGAACATTTACATTAAGAGATATCAAAACCTATAATAAGTTACAATAATTGATCATTGTATTGGATCAAATATAGACCAATGCAATAAATTAGGCATTGCAGATATGGATTTGTATATATATTGATAATTTACAACAAAGATGGCCATTTAGGTCAGTGAAGGGGAAATTCAGTTCATTAAACCTGTTGTATCAACTGTACACTCATGTGTAAAAGAATAAACCCTCATTCTTCCATATCATTTGCAAAATATAAATAAATGTAAATCCAAATTTCCTTAGATCTAAGCGTTTAAGGTAAAACAATAAAGCATCAAGAAAAAAACTTAGGCAAATATTTTCATGAGCTGGGAGCTGAGAAAACATTCTTCAATATGACAAAATCACACCAATCATAAAGAACAATATTGATACATCATACTATAATAAGCAAAGATTGGTAAAATATCTTCTTAAAAATAATTATTTTATTCTTACTGAATATTTTGTAATAAACTCATCTCTGACAGTTTCCTTGCAAAAGGATACGTATTCTTCACATGGTCCAATTTTTACTTTGTGTAATTTGCAGAGCTAGAACAAGTTACTCAAGATTCAGAGGTTCTTGAATAAACGGGGTAGTAGATATATTTGAGGAGGATCCATAAATCACTACCTAAATGCATATGGTGAAAATCTTCTTGCTAGCTTTCCCCAAAGTGTCCTGAGGCCATTTGCAATGGTAACTTTGCTTTGGGCAAAGGGAACTATCCAGATTCATGAACATCACTAAACTGAATTATAGATTCGGTGCAATCGAGATTTGCCTCTCAAATTGGAATATCAATTTTAAGAAAAAAAACTAAGATTTTTCTTGTAAGAGTGGAGATACATTGTGCCATCATTCCTTATCGTGTTGACTAGTAACTCATGACAATGTACTTTCCTTAGCAAAATCTGATGATACATGAATACAGGTGACTGAATAAATGCAGACATGTGGCTTCTTCATATATTTATAAGCTGATCTCTGCCTGGAATTTTATGGTGCAATGATTTTATTACTTTACTTTTTCATGTATGACCATATGTTCCTTGGTGCTTAAACATGCTATTAGTGTCTGAAGCAGCATTTATGCTTCTCCTGACTTTTATAAATTTCACTTCCTGCAGACTAAAGCAAGGATGCAGAACAGCTTGAGCAGGCACCTAGAACAGCAGTATATGTAGAAATAATAATACAATTATAATCATTTGATAGTGGAGAGAACATTGTATTCATCACTATGTGTACAATAAGACTATTTAATATAGATGAAAAAGCTAATTTGCTGAGTATGTAAGTAGGTAGTGAGGTCATGTCAGAGAGGAGCCTATCTATAGGAGTCAACATATGAACAAATTATTTCCAAGGAACAAGGTTCTATTGAACTGCTGAAATAAGCTTCTTGTTTGGTGTGTTTTGTTCTTTTTGGTTTAATGAGAAATGGGGGAATATGACACCAGAGGCAATTGCTCCATAACAGTATGAAGTTTGTACCTTAATAAACATCTTTCTCTATATTTATTTACCCTATTGTAGTAATTCATTTTTCTCTAAATAAATATGGAATATATACAATGTTGAGTTGACAGCTGCCAAAATATTAACTATCTGACATGGAGATTCAATTCTTGTGTGTGTGTGTGTGTGATGTGTTTGCTTAAACTAACTTTTTACATTGGATCAGATATTGTAGGACAATATTTTATGTTTCCTTTCCTCTCTCATGTGAACCAAAGAGTAGAAAAGGAGGTAAAGACACATCTCAAATCCCTCTCAGTTCACCATTTGGGTTCAAACTCCCATGTGTGGGACTCAGATTATTTCCCTGGTGGTGGAACAATAGTCATTTCCCCTGTGTGGGGTGGTGAGCTGAGGACAGGGAGGCTGCCCTCTACTTAGGAGGAGCTCAGGCTTATTCAGCAACCATGTGGTTGGGTTGGGCTGCACATATAGGTAGATAAGTGGTTTTATTACAGGGTTAATTTTTAGTTATTTTCTATTGGGATAGTTTGGGTTTTTTTTTTTATGTTTGTTTTCTTTTGAGTGTCTAATAAAACTAAGTTCCTCTTGGATGTGGATAAATATTGAAAGGTTTTATGTCCACACTGGAGTAGTGCAGTTTATATAGAATGACAATCAAATAAAAATACTAATAACAACGGCCATTATTAAAATTAATACTTGTTGACTGTTTGTCGTATGTCAGGCCACACTGTTAAGTTACTTACCTGCATTAAATAATTTAATTCTTAAAAGTCACCCTCAGTATTAGGTGCTATGATGAGACACGATAGAAAGTTCAGAGGAAACCTCTGAGTAAATAAAGCAAACATTAAGTTCCTGTGCTCCCATCTGGACAGAGTAAACCAGGTTTCCCCAGGTCCCCTCCATCTGTACAAGTCACTTCCACCACAGGCTCCATGTATGGATTCCTAAGGACAAATCTCCGTGTTTATACCATGGGCAACATTTGAAATTTAATTTTCACATAACCATCAAAAATAAATTACATTTTTTCTAACATAATACACTTAAAATAGTATTCTAACAAAGCAGCAAGTGAAAATAAAAACAATGAATTGATAAACACGATGAAAACTTATTCAACTGAAATCACAGGCAGATTTGGAGCTAAAGGAACTGAATATTTGAAGCCTCTCACTTGCATAGACTCTTTCCAAAGACATCTGTGAATTTTGTATTTGTATTTGTTTTTATTTTTTTCCTTAGGGAGATATTCCAAAACAGTGCATGATCCGGAGTTCTCAAACCTAGATTTGCCCTTTAATATTCTAGAAATATTTCCTTAGTGATTGGTTTTAGGCAAGTGCTAAACAGCAAAGGGATTTCTCCTTAATTTAAAATCAGATGTTTGGATTCAAGTGTCAATGTTTTTGTCTAAAACTGTTAATGCTTGTCTCCTTCAAGGAGGTATTTTGTTTGTTAGATTTCTGTTTTGTTTTGTTTTATGAAATTGTTATAAGGTATTTTATAGGAAGTGATAGGACATGTTACCATTTTTTTAAAACTGTATGTTGTAGTTGGGAGAAAGGAAGATAAGACGTATGTACTTATTTAACAGGAAGTTACATCCCATTAAGATCAGGCTGGAACAAGCATGTGTATATTTCCTCAAAACTGTAACCTACCTCATCTTGCTCCTTGTTCTCGCATATACAGTCTATATTTATATATAATCATTATTCATATATAAAATTGACATGTTTTATATTTCATATTATATTAAATATAAAAATGTTTAATAATATTATCATTAAGTACATAAATATATTTTATAATAAATATATATTTTAATATATAAACGTATGTTTGCTTTTCCTTGAGCAAAGGGGTTGCCTTATTTTATCTCATAGAATTACCTACAGAGATTGGTTAGAATTCAATGTGTCTTTAATATTCCAAGATTAATGGATCTTGATTCTATGGAATAATATTAAGTGAGTGCCACACCATTATCTAACTTCTTGTTTATGAACTTGGGCACAAAGAACCCTGATTGGTTACACTTGTGTTCAACCTGTGGACTTTCAGAAAGGTGAGGCTCCTACCTCCATAACCATGTTCATCTTCTTCAGACTATTTTTAGGAAAAAAATGCTGCTATGTTTAGCACAAAACATCTCCTGATTCATGGACATCCTCTGGTCTATATAAATATTTAAAGGTAAAATAGAATTAAGCAATATTTTTGCAAACCTATGAGTTAAATGTTATTGGATTGTTTTTTGTTTTCCATTTGAACAAATATATTTTGAGAATTCACCCTGATCTCTCTTTATTTTTATTTTTTGTGTGTGATGGTAGCAGATCTAACAAAAATCATCTGCAACGAAGACAGTGCACTTAAGTGTGCCCTAGAGATGAAATTTTCCCTAAAGTTCTTATGCAAACAATATATGAGATTTCACCATGATTAGGCAGTGAGTTCATTTAATTTCAGATGTTAAAAGTCTTACATTATGGTTGAAAAAGTTACTTTTATGTTTAAATACTACTTTCAACTGAATTTTTACACTAATGATGGAAGGCTTATTGTCTCACTTAAAAAAAATAACAACAATCTTACAAATTCATCATGTGGTAATAGTCGCTAACACGTTTCAATAGATTCTAAAAGTTTTCTTTTTCAATTTATTGTTCTGTTTCTTTGCAGCAGTGCCACTCATTGAATAGCTTAATTATTAAGAATACATGTGGTTTGGGCGCCTGGGTGGCCCAGTCGGTTAAGCATACAACCCTTGGTTTCAGCTCAGGTCAGGATCTCAGGTCTTGAGATGGAGCCCCCACTGGCCTCTGAGCTCAGTGTGGAGACTGCTTAAAACTCTCCCTCTCAGGCGCCTGGGTGGCTCAGCTGGTTAAGCGACTGCCTTCAGCTCAGGTCATGATCCCAGGGTCCCAGGATCCAGTGTGCTTCTCCCCCTGACCCTCCCCCATCTCGTGCTGTCTCTCACTCTCTCTCAATTAAATAAAATCTTTAAAAACAAAACAAAACCATACCTCCCTCTCTTTCTCTACCCCAGCCCCCAGGCTCATGCACGTTGCTTTTCCTTCTATAAAATAAATGAATAGATCATAAAAAAGAAGAGTGTACATGGTTCTTTCTATTTTTTTTTAAAGATTTTATTTATTTATTTGAGAGAGAGAGAATGAGAGACAGAGAGCACGAGAGGGAAGAGGGCAGAGGGCAGAGGGAGAAGCAGACCCCCCGCTGAGCAGGGAGCCCGATGCGGGACTCGATCCCGGGACTCCAGGATCATGACCTGAGCCAAAGGCAGTCGCCCAACCAACTGAGCCACCCAGGCGCCCCATACATGGTTCTTTCTACATAACTCTTTGCTATAGATGATCCTCAAGTAATATAATTTTATTAAAAATATATTCAAGAAATTGGTGTGCCTTTCTTAGTACTACACTAAAACGGTAGCAGGAAATCATTTTTATATCTAATTTTGCACATCCATATTTTATTCCTTGATTAATATTTCAATTCAAGTAAAATATCCTAGAAGAATGGACTTCATATGAGGCAATATATATCAGTGGCAATGAATTTGAAATGCTTTATTTAATGAAATAAAATTTATATGTCTGTTTATCTGGTAGAAAGCATACTTTCAAGACTAGATCTTTTTAAAAATTTTTATTATTATTATTATTATTATTTTTTATCAAAGACATGGTTTTGTGAAGGCAAAGAACTACCTTTCACAGGAACAACACTTCAGCCATCCAGTAACTGTTTAGGCTGCTGATTCCATTGAAGTAATTTAGAAGAAATTATAGTGCCTTGATGAGTTTACTACAACTCACATTTAGAAGTAAAAGCTGCCACTAGTCTCAGACATTATATGTAAAAGTGTGTGTTTCTGGGCGCCTGGGTGGCTCAGTCGTTAAGCGTCTGCCTTCCGCTCAGGTCATGATCCCAGGGTCCTGGGATCGAGTCCCACATCGGGCTCCCTGCTCGGCGGGAAGCCTGCTTCTCCCTCTCCCACTCCCCCTGCTTCTGTTCCTGCTCTCGCTATCTCTCTCTCTGTCAAATAAATAAATAAAAATCTTAACAATAAATAAATAAATAAATAAATAAATAAATAAATAAATAATAAATAAATAAATAAATAAATAAATAAATAAATAAATAAATAAATAAAAGTGTGTGTTTCATTCCAATGATGGTGTAGAGTAAATTGCATTTTTACATGCCTATATTTTTACAGGCATACGTCTGAACTGGCTAGGTTATAGTGATATTACTTAAGTGATTCGGCAAAAAGAATATAGAAGTATGCATTTGAGATTTATCTGGACTTATATTGACTTTAAATCATCTCAAGTCTATGAGGACGAGGCGGTTGTGGGTCATCTTGGCGAAGTAACATAGAATCAAGATTAAGTAGCAGCCCAGTGTGTCCTCTCCCTGAGAGAGCATGACCTCCAGGATCCTTATATTCTTTTTTTTCTTTTAAGATTTTATTTATTTATTTATTTATTTATTTATTTATTTATTTATTTATTTATTTATTTATTTATTTGAGAGAGAGAGGGAGGACGAGCAGTGGGAGGGGCCGAAGGGGTGGGATGAGCGGAGTGGGGGAAGGGTTAGAGGGGGAGGGACTAGCAGACTCCCTGCTGATCAGAGAGCCCAAGTCAGGGTTCAATCCCAGGACCCCAAGCAGACACTTAACCAACTGAGCCACCCAAGCACCCCAGGATATTTGTATTCCTAACTTGTCAACATCTAGTGCGTTGGGGACCCTGGGTAGGGGTCTACAAGAAACCAGGACACAGGGGATGCAGAGCAAAGGCAGCACTTGCAACTGCATGCTGCGGTTTATTTTTCCCATATTTTTATAGAAGAAGAAATCAGATAATTAATCATACTCAACAACAGAACCTGATCAACAAGTGCCAAAGAGTACAATGGAAACGCATAACAACTATAATTGGGAACTCTATGACCTGGAAATTTTAACCTATTGACGTTAGCTTGTTTACGAGCTCTCTTGGTCACTCATCCTTGGAAGACAATGTGTTTCGTTCCTTTGAATTAAGGAATAGAGCCAATCCCCGCTTTCCCAGGCCTCCAGGGCCGCCTCGTGATCCACAGGGAGGAGGACATTTCCTCCCCCTCATCAGGTTTGCCTGGTTTCCATGGCCACCTCAGCAGCTCCAAAGGCCTGGGGACTGCAAGGCTAACCCACCTGTGCCACCTCACTAACTGGAGTAGGAAACATGTGCATTTCTTCCTCATTTTATCATCAGAATTTTACATAATGCTTAGCAATACTCATATTCAACAATATGTTTAGAATGATCAGAGGTTGTAAAATAGGTAAAGTATTTCAAAAATGCAAATACATGGTGATAAATATATGCAGTTCTATTAAAATAAAATATTTAAGGGCACCTGGGTGGTTCAGTCAGTGAAGTGTCTGACTCTTAATTGTGGCTCTGGTCATGATCTCGGGGCCCTGAGATAGAGCCTTGTGTTGGGCTAAAAAAACAAAACTGGTACATCTAATCCTTTCAAATAATTTCAAATAATTCCAAAAAATAGAAGAAAAGGAAAACTTCCAAATTTATTCTATGAGGCCAGCATTACCCTGATACCAAAACCAGATAAATATACCACTAAAAAAGTGCTCTATAGGCTAATATCTCTGATAAACATAGATGCAAAAATCCTCAATGAAACACTAGCAAACACAATCCAACAATACATTAAAAATATCATTTTATTCCAAGGATGCCAGTGTGGTTCGGTATTTACGCATCAATTAACATGATACATAACATCAGTAAGAGAAAGGTTAAAAATCACATGATTATTTCAAAAACACAGAAAAAGCATTTGACAAGCTACAATATCCATTCATGATAAAAACTTCCACAAAGTATCTTTAGAGGTAATATATATAGAGACATCATAAAAGCTATATGTGAAACCCCACAACGAACACCATACTCAATGAGGAAAAACTGAGATTTTTCTTCTGTGGTCAGGAACAAGACAGCAATGTCCACCCTCACCACTTTTATTCAGCATAGAACTAGAAGTCTTAGCTACAGCAAATAGACAACAAAAATAAATAAAAGGCATCTGAATTGGTAAGGAAGTAGTAAAACTTTTGCTATTTGCAGGTAACATGGTACTGTATATAGCAAACCTGAAAAAAAAAACCAAGAAAATACTAGAACTGATCAATTACTTCAGTAAAGTCACAAGATACAAAATCAATGTGGAGAAATCCACTGCATTTCTACATACTCATAATAAAGCAACAGAAAAAGAATTTAAGAAAACAATCCCATTTTCAGTTGCACTAAAAACAATAAATACCTAGGAATAAACCTAACTAAAGAGGTGAAAGAATTTTACTCTGAAAACTATAAAACACTGAAAGAAATTAAAACCAAAACAAAGAAATGAAATGGCTTTCCATGCTCATGGATTGGAGAACAAACACTGTTAAAATGTATTACCCAAAGCAATCTATACATGTCATGCAATCCTATCAAAATTCCAATAATATTTTTCACAGAAGTATAACAAAAGTCCTAAAATTAAATGGAACCAGAAAAGACCCTGATAAGCAAAATAATTATGAAAAAGATAATGAAAGCTGGAATATTACACTTCCAGATTTAAATTATATTACATTGCTTTTTAATAAAGACAGTATGTTACTGGCACAAAAACAGACACATAGATCAACAGAA
>NW_025409763.1:10044-11474 GCF_002201575.2 Neomonachus schauinslandi
AAAGTCCTAAAATTAAATGGAACCACAAAAGACCCTGATAGCCAGAATAGTTTTGAAAGAGAAATATTACAATTCCAGATTTAAATGATATTACATTGCTTTTTAATAAAGACAGTATGTTACTGGCACAAAAACAGACACATAGATCAACAGAATATAATAGAAAAAAAATAAACAAACACAATTTTAGAGTCAATCAATCTTCAAAAAATCAGGAAAGAATGTCCAGGGGGCAAAAGAACATTTCTTCAACCATGGTGCTGGGAAAACTGGTCAGCTACATGGGAAAGAATGAACTGGATCACTTTCTTATGCCATACACAAAAATAAATTCAAAATGAATTAAAGACCTAAATATGAGACCTGAAAACATAAAAATGCTAGAAGAAAGCACAGGCAGTAATGTCTCTGACATCAGCTGTGCCAACATTTTTCTAAAATTTTATTTTTTCAAGATTTTTTTATTGATTTGACAGAGAGAGGGAAAGAGATAACAAGAACAGGAACACAAGCAGGGGGAGTGGGAAAGGGAGAGGCAGGGATCCTGCTGAGGCAGGAGCCCGATGTGACTTATGTAAACTTAGTGGTTTATTTATCTGGATCCCAGGACCCTGGGATCATGACTTGAGCCAAAGGCAGACGCTTAACGACTGAGCCACCCAGGCGCCCCTAGCAGCATTTTCCCAGATAGATCTCCCGAACAAGGGCAATAAAATATAAACTACTGGGACTACCTCAAAATGCAAAGCTTCTGTACAGCAAAGGAAACAATCAATGAAAATTAAAGACAACCTCCAGAATCACAGAAGGTATTTGCGAACAGCTATCCAATAAAGGGTTAATTTCCAAAATATATAAAGAACTTACACAGCTCAACTCCCAATAAACAAATCATCCAATTAAAAATGGACCGAAGACATAGCAAACATTTTTCCAAAGAAGACGTCCCACTGGCCCACAGACACATGAAAAGATGCTCAATATCATCATCATCAGGGAGACTCAAATCAAACTATAATGAGATACCACCTCATACCTGTCAGAATGGCTAAAATCAACATCAACACAACGAAAGAACAAGTGTTTGTGAGGATGTGAAAAAGGAACCCTCTTGCACTATTGATGAGAAAACAAGCTGGTCTAGACACTGTGGAAAACAATAAGGAGGTTCCTCAAAAAGTTAAAAACACAAGTACCGTACAAGCCAGTAACCACACTCCTAGGTATTTACCCAAAGAATACAAGAACACTAATTGAAAGGGATATATACACCCCTATGTTTACAGCAGAATTATTGACAATTGCCAAATTCTGGAAGCAGCCCAAGGGTCCATCTGTTGATCAGTAGATCAATAAGATGTGGTATGTATGTAAACACACATGCACATACATATAAACCATATAAATATATATGTATTTATATATATATA
>NW_025409764.1:0-11453 GCF_002201575.2 Neomonachus schauinslandi
TTTTTTGGGAGATTTTTGATGACTGCTTCAATTTCCTTAGTGGCTATAGGTCTGTTCAGGTTTTCTATTTCTTCCTGGTTCAGTTTTGATAGTTGATACATCTCTAGGAATGCATCCATTTCTTCCAGGTTATCTAATTTGCTGGCATAGAGTTGCTCATAATATGTTCTTATAATTGTTTGTATTTCTTTGGTGTTGGTTGTGATCTCTCCTCTTTCATTCATGATTTTGTTGATTTGGGTCATTTCTCTTTTCTTTTTGATAAGTCTGGCCAGGGGTTTATCAATCTTGTTAATTCTTTCAAAGAACCAGCTCCTAGTTTTGTTGATCTGTTCTACTGTTCTTTTAGTTTCTATTTCATTGATTTCTGCTCTGATCTTTATTATTTCTCTTCTCCTGCTGGGTTTAGGCTTTATTTGCTGTTCTTTCTCCAGCTCCTTTAGGTGTAGGGTTAGGTTGTGTACTTGAGACCTTTCTTGTTTCTTGAGAAAGGCTTGTATTGCTATATACTTTCCTCTTAGGACTGCCTTTGCTGTATCCCAAAGATTTTGAACAGTTGTGTTTTCCTTTTCATTGGTTTCCATGAATTTTTTAAATTCTTCTTTAATTTCCTGGTTGACCCACTCATTCTTTAGTAGGATGCTCTTTAGCCTCCATGTATTTGAGTTCTTTCCGACTTTCCTCTTGTGATTGAGTTCTAGTTTCAAAGCATTGTGGTCTGAAAATAGGCAGGGAATGATCCCAATCTTTTGGTACCAGTTGAGACCTGGTTTGTGACCTAGGATGTGATCTATTCTGGAGAATGTTCCATGGGCACTAGAGAAGAATGTGTATTCTGTTGCTTTGGGATGGAATGTTCTGAATATATCTGTGAAGTCCATTTGGTCCAGTGTGTCATTTAAAGTCTTTATTTCCTTGTTGATCTTTTGCTTAGACGATCTGTCCATTTCAGTGAGGGGCGTGTTAAAGTCCCCCACTATTATTGTATTGTTGTTGATGTGTTTCTTTGCTTTTGTTATTAATTGGCTTATATAATTGGCTGCTCCCATGTTAGGGGCATAAATATTTATAATTGTTAGATCTTCTTGTTGGATAGTCCCTTTAAGTAGGATATAGTGTCCTTCCTCATCTCTTATTACAGTCTTTGGTTTAAAATCTAATTTGTCTGATAGAAGGATTGCCACCCCAACTTTATTTGGTGTCCATTAGCATGGTTAATGGTTTTCCACCCCCTCACTTTCAATCTGGGGGTGTCTTTGGTCTCAAATGAGTCTCTTGCAGACAGCATATTGATGGGTCTTGTTTTTTAATCAAATCTGATAGCCTGTGTCTTTTGATTGGGGCATTTAGCCCATTTACATTCAGGGTAACTATTGAAAGATATGAATGTAGTGCCATTGTATTGCCTGTAAGGTGACTGTTACTGTATATTGTCTGTGTTCCTTCCTGGTCTCTGTTGCTTTTAGGCTCTCTCTTTGCTTAGAGGACGCCTTTCAATATTTCCTGTAGGGCTGGTTTTGTGTTTGCAAATTTCTTTAGTTTTTGTTTGTCCTGGAAGCTTTTTATCTCTCCTTCTATTTTCAATGACAGCCTAGCTGGATATAGTATTCTTGCCTGTGTATTTTTCTCTTTTAGTGCTCTGAATATATCCTGCCAGTCCTCTCTGGCCTGCCAGGTCTCTGTGGATAGGTCTGTTGCCAGTCTAATGTTTCTACCAGTGTAGGTTACATATCTCTTCTCCTGAGCTGCTTTCAGGATTTTCTCTTTGTCTATGAGACTCATAAGTTTTACTATTAGATGTCGGGGTGTTGACCTATTTTTATTGATTTTGAGAGGGGTTCTCTGTGCCTCCTGGATTTTGATGCCTGTTTCCTTCCCCAAATTAGGGAAGTTCTCTGCTATAATTTGCTCCAATATACCTCTGCCCCTCTCTCTCTTTCTTCTTCTTCTGGGATCCCAATTATTCTAATGTTGTTTCATCTATGGTATCACTTATCCCTCAAATTCTGCCCTTGTGATCCAGTAGTTGTTTATCTCTCTTTTTCTCAGCTTCTTTATTTTCCATCATTTGATCTTCCATATCACAAATTCTCTCTTCTGCCTCATTTATTCTAGCATTTAGATCCTCCATTTTGATTGCACCTCATTAATAGCCTTTTTTATTTTGACTTGGTTACATTTTAGTTCTTTTATTTCTCCAGAAAGGATTTCTCTAATAACTTCCATGCTTTTTTCAAGCCCAGCTAGTATCTTTAAATTCATCATTCTGAACTCTAGTTCCAACATCGTACTAATGTCTGTATTGATTAGGTCCCTGGCAATCTGTACTTCCTCTTGTTCTTTTTGTTGAGGTGATTTTTTCCATCTTGTCATTTTGTCCAGAGGAGAATAGATGAATTAGAGAACAAAATGCTAACAGGGTAACAATGTCCCCAGAAAATATACTCTAAACAAATCAGAAAAGACCTGAAACCGGGGGAAAAGAAAGGGAAAGAAAGAAAAAAGAAAAAGGAAAGAAAAAAGATAAAAGCAGCAAAAATAGAACAAAACAAAAAAACAGAATATGATCAAATATGATCAAACTGGTGCATAGATCAGTGCCACACACTAGATTTTTGGTATATTTTGGTCTGTTAGAAGAAAGTGCCTCCCTAAATTTTAAAGAAAGAAAAACTTACATATGTGCAAAAATAAGGGTTAATTCGATGAAGGGATGGAATATGACTGTAAAGATGAAAATTATAAAAAATTTTATAAAAGGAATTGATAAGATAAGAAGTTTGAAAAAAAGAAAGAAGAGGATTTAAAAAAAAAAAAGGGAGAATGTGATCAGGCAGGAGAGTAGAACAAAGCCATACACTAGAGATTTAGTGTATATTTTGATCTGTTAGAAGAAACTGTATCTCAAAATTTTAAAGAGAGGACAACTTATATGTACATGCCAAAAATAAGGGTAATTACTATGAAGGGATAGACTATGACTCTAAAAATGAGAAATAAAAATGTTTTTCAAAAAAAGGGATTGATAAGATGTTGGTTGAAAAAGGGAAAAAGAAAAATTCAAAAAAAAAAAAGGCAGTTAAAAAAAAATTAACTTTGAAAGACTAAAGAATCATGGTAAAAAAGCCATGAATTCTATGTGCAGTATTCCCCTAGTGCTGGAATTCTGCCGTTCTCATTGATCAGTAAACTTGGTCTTGGCTGGTTCTTGCTGATCTTCTGGGGGAGGGGCCTGTTGCCGTGGTTTCCAAATGTCTTTACTGGAGGCGGAATTGCCCCACCCTTGCCGGGTCCGGGTTAAGTAATCTGCTCGGGTTTTCTCCCGGGAGCTTTTGTTCCCTGCAAGCTTTCTGTACAGCTTTGCACGATGAGAGTGAAAATGGTGGCCTCCCAATCTCCATCCCGGAGGAGCCGAGAACTCCGGGCCCCACTCATCAGTGAGCCCCCAGAGAAAAGCAGTCAGTCACTCCCATCTCCCTGGTCTCCAGCCGCACACCATGCTCACCCGGCCTGTGACCGAGCGTTTCTATCTCTGGCACATGACACCGTGTGAAGTCTCCAAACTCAGCAGATCCCTCTGGTGTGCTCCTGCGCTGCTCCTCCTGGGGGGAGGAAGGGGAGTCTCCCCGGATCTGCCACTTGTTGGGTCCCTGCTGGAGGAGCAGTGGCCCGACTGTGCCCCGGATCACAGTTTATGGCAACCCCAAGCTGAGAGCCTGCGCCTTGGCTCTGACTCTGCAGCCAGCTTCCCTGCTTCAATACCTGGGAGCTCTGTGGCACTCAGGCACCCCCGGTCTTTCTATGACCCCGAGGGTCCTGAGACCACACTGTCCCACGAGGGCCCACCCCCCACTTAGCCACTGGAGTGACGTCCCTCAGCGGAGCCAACTTCTAAAAGTTCTAATTTTGTGCTCCGTGGCTCTATCACTTGCCAGAAGCGGAGGACAGAGGCCCCTTCCCCCGCTGTCTGTCCTCCCGAATATCACCTCGGATTCATTTCTCCACACGTCCTACCTTCCAGAAAGTGGTCGCTTTTCTGTTCAGAGAGTTGTTGCTATTCCTTTCTTCGATCTCCTGTTGAGTTCGTAGGTGTTCAGAATGGTTTGATCCCTATCCAGCCGAATTCCTGAGACCAGACAAAATCCAGGGCTCCTACTCCTCTGCCATCTTGCTCCGCCCCCCCCCCACTTTACATTTCTACCAGCAAGATATGAGTCCCATTTGCTCCACATATTTGTCAATACTTTGTATGGTCTGTCATTTTCATTTTATCCATGCTGGCAGATGTGTATTGGTACCACAGTATACTTTTTATTTGCTTTACTCTAACACTAATGAAGTTGATCATTTTTCAAGTGTTTATTGCTATTTGAATATCTGGTGAAGTAACTGAGTCTCTTGTCCATTTTTATTTTGGGCTGTCTATTTTCTTACTGATGAATAGGTGCTCTTTTATATCGTAGATATGTGGATATATGCCCTTTGTAAATTTCATGTGTCACAGATATGTTCTGTGGGTTGCCTTTTCAATTCTAAAAATGTACCAAAATTGCTATTTTAATGTTGTCAAATTTATCAGCTTTTGTCTTTTTTTTAAAGTTACTGTCCTTATGGTTAGAGCTTTTCCTATCTTTTTAAGAAATCCTTTCCTATATTGAATTTGTGAATAAATTCTATTTATATTTTAGATTAGTTGTTTTATCTTTCAAAATTAGATATATAATCTACCTGAACATTCATTTTCATGTGTGACATGAGATAGAGATCAATTTCATTTTTTCTCTATAGATATTCAATTGAACCAGTACTCTTACTGAGGGGACCATCCTTTCCCCACTGCTTTGCACTGTCATTTTGGTCATGAATCAAGTATCTTTACATTCATGGATGTGTCTTGATTAACATCTGAGTCCAAATAGTCATCATTCTTCACCTAACCACTGAAAGCCCTTTGTAACAGGTCTTACCATGTTTTCCCATTCTCTTCTGCCATCAGTTGTCTTCACAGCAAAGTGACATTTTGGGGGAGTATTTCTAATTTTATTTATTTATTTTATATTCTTCTCTGTTGTCTTTTTATATTTGAAACTATACCATATTATATTAATGACTGTAACTATATAGTAAGTCTTGGTTAAATAAATTAAGTCCTACTTTCTTTTTTTAAAAAAATTCTTAATCTTCTCTTGCTTCTCCTTTCCTTCTTTTTCTCCTTGAGCAGTGCAAGATCCTTAGAACACCTTAACTCTATTTCCTCTAGACTTTTGTAGTATAGTGGGTATATTTTAATTATATACATACTATAAACTCCATGAGACATTGCTATTAGTATTTCACACTATATTCATTTGAATTTATTGTAATATTTCCACTTACACTATAGATATTCATTTGAATTTATTGTAGTTTTCATTGCCCTATGTAAATTCTTACATCTCTGAACTTACTTCTGCAATTATTTTCTTTTTGCCTGAAGAATACCTTTTAGTATTTTTTAAAATGTTTTTCAGTTGGTGACACATTATGTCTATATTTGTTTGTTTTAAGTGTCTTTATTTTTCCTTCATTTTTGGATTTTATGCATATGAAATTCAACCATGTTATTGTATATAGCAGAAGTTTATTCAATTCCATTGTTTTGTAGTGTTCCAGTGTATGAGTATACCTTAATTTGTTTATCTAACCCACTAATAATGGATATTTGGTTTGTTTCCAGTTTTGGACTATTATGAGGGATACTGCTATGAACTATTATGAGGTATACTGCTATGAACATCTGCTATGAACATCTGTGCATGCACACACACGTTTCCATTTATGTTGGTATATATATATAGATGTAGAATAAAAGTAAGTGTAAATCTAAAATAATGGTTATTTTCTATTCATATTTTAAAAGTATTCTATTGTCTTCTAGATTTCATGCATCTGTTGAGAAGTCAGCTGTTAGTCTTATTGTACCTCTGTGTGTGTGTGTTTGTGTGTGTGTGTAGAAACCATCTTTATTTTTTATTTTCTTTTTTAAATTTTATTATATTTAAATCTAATTAATTAACATATAGTGTATCATTAGTTTCAGAGGTAGAGTTCAGTTATTCATCCATTGCATGTAACACCCAGTGCTAGTTACATCATGTGCCCTTCTTAATGCCCATCAGCCAGTTACCCCTTTCCCCCACTCACCTCCCCTCCTGCAACCTTCAGTTTGTTTCCTATAGTTAAGAGTCTCTTATGGTTTGTCTCCCTCTCTGATTTTCTTATTTTATTTTCCCTCCCTTCCCCTATGATCCTCTGTTTTGTTTCTTAATTTCCATATATGAGTGAAATCATATGATAATTATCTTTCTCTGATTAACTTATTTTGCTTAGATTAGTACCCTTTAGTTCCATCCACGTTGTTGCAAATGGTAAAATTTCATTTTTTTGATGGGTGAATAATATTCCGTTCATCTTTCAAGATTTCTCCAAAGAAGACATGAAAAAATGCTCAACATCACTCAGCATCAGGGAAATACAAATTATTGTTCCTTTTTTAGTTCTGAGTGGGAAGACTGATCCTAAGCAACCTAATCAGTCTAGGCCAAAAGGGGAACCAAAGCAATCTTTTAAGTGCATAAATCAGATCCTTTCACCTAATGCTTAAAATGCTCAGTGGCTTCTCCATTGCTCTTAGGTATAACCAAAAGCCCTTATCCTGATTAGCAGATCCTATTCTATCTGGCTGCTGTATAACTCTCTGAACGTTTTTCCTACCACCCTCCTTCTTAATAGATTCTAATCACATTAGCCTATCTTTCAAAACAGTAAGCTCATTCTCACCATTGATGGCTCATTTTTATCATTCAAGTCTCAGCCCAATGATACCTTCCCTGAAGAGCTAAGCTAAAGTAGTTCATCCCACTCATTTTTTCTTACATCACCCTGTTTGATGTTCTTATAACATGTAACACTATTTTTTTTAAGATTTTATTTATTTATTTGAGAGAGAGAGTGAGCAAGAGAGAGAGAGAGAGAGAACACCAGCAGGGGGAGAGGCAGAGGGACAAGCAGACTCCCCACTGAGCAGGGAGCCCAATGTAGGGCTCAATCCCAGGATCCTGAGATCATTACCTGAGCCAAAGGCTGACACTTAGCCAACTGAGCCACCCAGTCCCCTGCAACATGGAGCAGTCTTTTATCCAACTTACTTATGTTGGTTTTCTTGTTTATTTCTCTCTCCTCCACAAAACAAGTATAAATTCCACAAGAGCAGAAGCCTTATCTTTTATTCATTGCTGTATTCCCAGGCTGAGAACAATAGCTGGAATATAGTCACTGCTCAATAAATATCATAGAATCATAGAAAGTTGGAATAATCATTTCCAGAAATGTTTTAGGAGACTGATAATAAGAAACTAGAGCAGTGAACCTGACCAAAAATGATTTAAAAAAACTTTTATATGATTAATAATTCTGATTTTACAAAGCACTTTAATATATACTAATAGTTCTCATTTGTTTCTGATGAAAAAAAGAGTGTAGGAGCCAGAATACAGCAATGTAATTGATAAAAAATAAACTGAACACTTTTTTCCTAAATTTTGATAAATTTTGACTATATGCTTCATCCCTAATGGATTATCTCCATTTTTGGTTGGATAAAGACTCTAGAAATTATACTCTGATTTAACATTTTTGAAATTACAATATTGCTTTTGACTATTATATAAACCTAATTTTTAATAGTATTGTTTTTTCCCTTCATATTTCATCAGAGATTTTAGGAAATACTTAAAAGAGCCACGCAAGCCTCTAGACTTCAAATTTGCTCCACAGGACCACACTTACAGTTCTGTGTTTCACTCCCAGTTTTTCCTGCCTTCTTTCTAGTCGTGGCACAAGAAGCAATGACCTGACTCAAGGACAGGCAGAAGAAGAGGAAGCCAAGTCAAAGGGCCTGCATGATCAAAACTTGCATAATTTTGTTGACCACATCTAGTCTGTCAGTCTTTAAGGAGATATTTATATTTCTCCCTTTCACCCCCCTCTGTCACCAAGGAGTTTTATTTCCCTCTTAAGTGGCCTAGCCCAGAAAGGAAGTGGGAAAGTGGGAATAATCATTTAAGAAATGCAGCCAAACCACAACTACACCTTGTTCTTTTGGAGTCCTGCCTGGCCTCCTGTTTGAAGTTATGTAGGTTGTTCTATTTGTGTCTGTTCCATTTGTACCTGCTCCCCTTAAAGCTGTACTTTGTAAAGTGGCAGAAGTCTGAAACCTTAGTAAACATCTTCTTCTTCAAATGAATATATTGCTTGTGAGATCAATTTGCTCCTAAGGGATACCACTGCCAGTCAATCTTCTAAACCAATTTATACAGGCCACAGATGGCCTTTCCTCAGTCGTATAAAGGAGCATTCCCCACCCCCACCAGTGCCACAGATTCATGTTCCTGAATTTGGGACAGTTTGTTTTATGACCCAGTTCTTTATTCACAGGCAACTTGATAATAACATAGATGACAATAGGTTGCCTTCCCTTGTTCCATAGTAATCTGACTTGCACTCTCAGAGTTTTTAGCTTCTCCCTTTTCTGAAAACAGACCACACAATTGTAATGGGTGAAGAGAAGCCAAAAAAAAAAAAAAAAAAAAAAGACTCGGTCTGGGCAAATTTCTCCTAACATGAAATGTCTTTTCACAACCTTCCTACTTTTCTTTCTCACTGCACAGGACTCTGTTCAGGAACACAGTGTGGGTGATCAGGATTGGGGGTAAAACAGGGAAGAAAGGACAGTTTTATTATTTTTCCATTTGTGACCCAATACTCTCTTTAAAAAACAGAAAATGTTAATTTTACAGAAGGAAGCTGTAGATTTGAGCCCTTTAACATGCAAATGTTAGTCCTGATTAGATTCTAACAGTTTCACTGAATCATTCTTTCTGGCACAAAATGACTTTAGTTATCACTAGAGAATTCTGATTCCTCTGTTGCTTTTCTTTCTCAAGGTGGTTTTATCGGATTGTTTCATTGTAGAGTTCGTTTAAACCCTTGAAATCCAATCACACTTTATTTTAGATTTTTAAAAAAATGTATAAACTTGGACTCTTTCAGTAGTCTCACAGCTGAGCCAGGTTTGCTGACCCTTGTACCGGGTTTTTGTTAAACAATTGGCTGAATTGTACAGTGCACATCTGAGTAAAATGTTAGACCTGAAATGCCATTAAGAAGATTCTGTTTCCCAAATACCTTGGTGTAGTGAAATAGTCATATCTGAAACTTCGGAGAGGGAACTTCAGAAGAAACTGGAGACCAAGGTTTACTGCTAATTTGATACTTAGAAGCAACGTTTCTTTTTTTTTTTCAGGCCCTGAGCAGGCTGCCAAAATGGAATTTTCTTCCTATATCACAATTATTGGTTCAGTTTAATGCAGAGTGTTGTTGCAAGCCAATAAGATCTTTTTGAGGCTCCCTTTGCCTTTCTTACTTACTTTGTTCTGTTTATTTTTGGAAACCTTTTATTAGAAGTTGCCTGATGGTGACTTGATACATTTCTGGCTCTCTACCATATCAATCTTGATTAAAATATTGAACTCCTCATGGTCAACTGCTGATGGCAGATGACATCCATTAATTCAGTGCAATCTACATTATCTTTCCACATGAGGTGGTGCTTTTTTTTAAATTTTTTTATTCTTATGTTAATCCCCATACATTACATCATTAGTTTTAGATGTAATGTTCCATGATTCATTGTTTGTGCATAACACCCAGTGCTTCATGCAGAATGTGCCCTCCTCAATACCCATTACCGGGCTAACCAATCCTCCCACCCCCCTCCCCTCTAGAACCCTCAGTTTGTTTTTCAGAGTCCATCGGAAGAGACTGTCTTTTTTCCATTGGACATTCTTTCCTGCTTTGTCAAGGATTAGTTGACCATAGAGTTGAGGGTCCATTTCTGGGCTCTCTATTCTGTTCCATTGATCTATGTGCCTGTTTTTGTGCCAGTACTATACTGTCTTGATGATGACAGCTTTGTAATAGAGCTTGAAGTCCAGAATTGTGATGCCACCAGCTTTGCTTTTCTTTTTCAACATTCCTCTGGCTATGCGAGGTCTTTTCTGGTTCCATACGAATTTTAGGATTATTTGTTCCATTTCTTTGAAAAAAGTGGATGGTATTTTGATGGGGATTGCTTTGAATGTGTAGATTGCTCTAGGTAGCACTGACATCTTCACAATATTTGTTCTTCCAATCCATGAGCATGGAATGTTTTTCCATGTCTTTGTGTCTTCCTCAATTTCTTTCGTGAGTATTTTATAGTTTTCTGAGTACAGATCCTTTGCCTCTTTGGTTAGATTTATTCCTAGGTATCTTATGGTTTTGGGTGCAATTGTAAATGGGATCGACTCCTTAATTTCTCTTTCTTCTGTCTTGTTGTTGGTGTATAGGAATGCCACTGATTTCTGTGCATTGATTTTATATCTTGCCACTTTACTGAATTCCTGTATGAGTTCTAGCAGTTTTGGGGTGGAGTCTTTGGGGTTTTCCACATAAAGTATCATATCATCTGCAAAGGGTGAGAGTTTGGCTTCTTCTTTTCTGATTTGGATGCCTTTTATTTCTTTCTGTTGTCTGATTGCTGTGGCTAGGACTTCCAATACTATGTTGAATAGCAGTGGTGAGAGTGGACATCCCTGCCGTGATCCTGACCTTAGGGGGAAAGCTCTCAGTTTGTCCCCATTGAGAATGATATTTGCTGTAGGTTTTTCATAGATGGCTTTTATGATATTGAGGTACATACCCTCTATCCCTATACTCGGAAGAGTTTTGATCAAGAAAGGATGCTGTACTTTGTCAAATGCTTTTTCTGCATCTATTGAGAGGATCATATGATTCTTGTTCTTTCTTTTATTAAGGTGTCGTATCACATTGACTGATTTGCGGATGTTGAACCAACCTTGCAGCCCAGGGATAAATCCCAGTTGGTTGTGGTGAATAATCCTTTTAATGTACTGTTGTATCCTATTGGCTAGTATTTTGGTGCGAATTTTTGCATCCTTGTTCATCAAAGATATTGGTCTGTAATTCTCCTTTTTGATGGGGTCTTTTTCTGGTTTGGGGATCAAGGTGATGGTGGCCTCATAAAACGAGTTTGGAAGTTTTCCTTCCATTTCTATTTTTTGGAACAGTTTCAGAAGAATAGGTATTAATTCTTCTTGAAATGTTTGGTAGAATTCCCCTGGGATGGCATCTGGCCCTGGGCTTTTGTTTTTTGGGAGATTTTTGATGACTGCTTCAATTTCCTTAGTGGCTATAGGTCTGTTCAGGTTTTCTATTTCTTCCTGGTTCAGTTTTGATAGTTGATACATCTCTAGGAATGCATCCATTTCTTCCAGGTTATCTAATTTGCTGGCATAGAGTTGCTCATAATATGTTCTTATAATTGTTTGTATTTCTTTGGTGTTGGTTGTGAT
>NW_025409765.1:0-11451 GCF_002201575.2 Neomonachus schauinslandi
AGTTTCAGAAGAATAGGTATTAATTCTTCTTGAAATGTTTGGTAGAATTCCCCTGGGAAGCCATCTGGCCCTGGGCTTTTGTTTTTTGGGAGATTTTTGATGACTGCTTCAATTTCCTTAGTGGTTATAGGTCTGTTCAGGTTTTCTATTTCTTCCTGGTTCAGTTTTGGTAGTTGATACATCTCTAGGAATGCATCCATTTCTTCCAGGTTATCTAATTTGCTGGCATAGAGTTGCTCATAATATGTTCTTATAATTGTCTGTATTTCTTTGGTGTTGGTTGTGATCTCTCCTCTTTCATTCATGATTTTGTTGATTTGGGTCATTTCTCTTTTCTTTTTGATAAGTCTGGCCAGGGGCTTATCAATCTTGTTTATTCTTTCCAAGAACCAACTCCTAGTTTCGTTGATCTGTTCTACTGTTCTTTTGGTTTCTATTTCATTGATTTCTGCTCTGATCTTTATCATTTCTCTTCTCCTGCTGGGTTTAGGCTTTATTTGCTGTTCTTTCTCCAGATCCTTTAGGTGTAGGGTTAGGTTGTGTATTTGAGACCTTTCTTGTTTGTCGAGAAAGGCTTGTATTGCTATATACTTTCCTCTTAGGACTGCCTTTGCTGCATCCCAAAGATTTTGAATAGTTGTGTTTTCATTTTCCTTTGTTTCCATGAATTTTTAAAATTCTTCTTCAATTTCCTGCTTGACCCATTCATTATTTAGTAGGATGCTTTAGCCTCCACGTACTTGAGGCCTTTCCACCTTTCCTCTTGTGATTGAGTTCTAGTTTCAAAGCATTGTGGTCTAAAAACAGGCAAGGAATGATCCCAATCTTTTGGTACTAGTTGAGACCTGATTTGTGACCTAGGATGTGGTCTATTCTGGAGAATGTTCCATGGGTACTAGAGAAGAATGTGTATTCTGTTGCTTTGGATGGAATATTCTGAATATATCTGTGAAGTCCCTTTGGTCCAATGTGTCATTTAAAATCTTTATTTCCTTGTTGATCTTTTGCTTAGATGATCTGTCCGTTTCAGTGAGGGGGGTGTTAAAGTTCCCCACTATTATTGTATTTTGTCAATGTATTTCTTTGCTTTTTTTATTAATTGGTTTATATAATTGGCTGCTCCCATGTTAGGGGCATAGATAGTTACAATTGCTAGATCTTCTTATTGGATATACCCTTTAAGTATGATATAGTGTCCTTCCTCATCTCTTATTATAATCTTTGGTTTTAAAATCTAATTTGACTGATATAAGGATTGCCACCCCAGCTTTCTTTTGGTGTCCATTAGCATGGTAAATGGTTTTCCACCCCCTCACTTTCGTTCTGTGGGTTTCTTTGGGTCTAAAATGAGTCTCTTGCAGACAGCATATCGATGGGTCTTGTGTTTTTATCCAGTCTGATAGCCTGTGTCTTTTGATTGGGCATTTAGCCCATATACTTTCAGGATAACTATTGAAAGATATGAATTTAGTGCCATTGTATTGCCTGTAAGGTGACTGTTACCGTATATTGTCTGTGTTCCTTTCTAGTCTATGTTACTTTTAGGCTCTCTTTGCTTACCAGACCCCTTTCAAGATTTCTTGTAGGGCTGGTTTCGTGTTTGCAAATTCCTTTAGTTTTTGTTTGTCTGGGAAGCTTTTTATCTCTCCTTCAATTTTCAATGACAGCCTAGCTGGATATAGTATTCTTGGCTGCATATTTTTCTCATTTAGTGCTCTGAATATATCCTGCCAGTCCTTTCTGGCCTGCCAGGTCTCTGTGGACAGGTCTGTTGCCAATCTAATGTTTCTACCCTTGTAGGTTACATATCTCTTCTCCCGAGCTGCTTTCAGGATTTTCTCTTTGTCTCTGAGACTTGTAAGTTTTACTATTAGATGTCGGGGTGTTGACTTATTTTTACTGATTTTGAGGGGCTTCTCTGTGCCTCCTGGATTTTGATGCCTGTTTCCTTCCCCAAATTAGGGAAGTTCTCTGCTATAATTTTCTCCAGTATACCTTCTGCCCCTCTCTCTTTCTTCTTCTTCTGGCATCCCACTTATTCTAATATTGCTTTATCTTATGGTATCACTTATCTCTCGAATTCTGCCCTCTAATATTGTTCCATCTTATGGTATCACTTATCTCTCGAATTCTGCCCAGTAGTTGTTTATGTCTCTTTTTCTCAGCTTCTTTATTTTCCATAATTTGGTCTTGTATATCAGTAATTCTCTCTTCTGCCTCATTTATCCTAGCAGTTAAAGCCTCCATTTTTTATTCACCTCATTAAAAGCCTTTTTGTTTTTGACTTGGTTAGATTTAGTTCTTATATTTCTCCAGAAAGGGTTTCTCTAGTTTTCTCTAATATCTTCCATGTTTTTGTCAAGCCCAGATAGTATCTTTAAAATCATCATTCTGAGGGCGCCTGGGTGGCTAAGTCGTTATGCGTCTGCTTTCAGCTCATGTTATGATCCCAGGGTCCTGGGATTGAGCCCCGCATAGGGCTTCCTGCTCAGCTGGAAGCCTGCTTCTCCCTCTCCCACTCCCCCTGCTTGTGTTCCCTCTCTCATTGTGTCTCTCTCTGTCAAATAAATAAATAAAATCTTAAAAAAAAATCATCATTCTTGTCTATAGCAGCAATGTCCACAATCGCCAAACTGTGGAAAGAGCGAAGATGTCCATCGGCAGATGAATGGATAAAGAAGATGTGGTATATATATACAATGGAATATTATGCAGCCATCAAAAGGAATGAGATCTTACCATTTGTAATGACGTGGTTGGAACTGGAGGGTATTATGCTGAGCAAAATAAGTCAAAAAGAGAAAGACATGTATCGTATGACCTCACTGATATGAGGAATTCTTAATCGCAGGAAACAAACTGAGGGTTGCTGGAGTGGGGGGTGGGGTGGGAGGGATGGGGTGACTGGGTGATAGACACTGGGGAGGGTATGTGCTCTGGTAAGCGCTGTCAATTGTGCAAGACTGTTGAATCTCAGATCTGTACCTCTGAAACAAATAATGCAATATATGTTAAGGAAAAAAAAAAGAAGAAGATAGCAGGAGGGGAAGAATGAAGGGGGAGAAATCAGAGGGGGAGATGAACCTTGAGAGATGATGGACTGTGAAAAACAAACTGAGGGTTCTAGAGGGGAGGGGGTTGGGAGGATGGGTTAGCCTGGTGATGGGTATTAAAGAGGGCACATTCTGCATGGAGCACTGGGTGTTATGCAGAAACAATGAATCATGGAACACTACATCAAAAACTAATGATGTAATGTATGGTGATTAACATAAAAATAAAAAATTTAAAAAAAGTCATCATTCTTAACTCTAGTTCTGACATCTTACTAATGTCCGTATTGATTAGGTTCCTGGCAGTTGGTACTGCCTCTTGTTCTTTTTTTTGAGGTGATATTTTCCATCTTGTCATTTTGTCCAGAGGAGAATAGATGAATGAGCAAACCAAATGCCAACAGGGTAACAATGTCCCCAGAAAAATATACACTAAACAAATCAGAAGAGTCCTGAAACCAGGGGAAAAGAAAGGGAAAGAAAGAGAAAAGAAAAAAAAGAAAAAGAAAATCATAAAAAGAAACAAACAGAATATGATCAAATATGATCAGGCTGGTGCATAGATCAGTGCTACACACTAGATTTTTGACGTATTTTGGTCTGTTAGAAGAAAGTGCCTCCCAAAATTTTAAAGAAAGGAAAACTTATATATGTACAAAAATAAGTGTTAATATGATGAAGGGATGGAATATGACTGTAAAAATGAAAATTATAAAAGATTTTATAAAAGGAATTGATAAGATAAGAAATTGGTTGAAAAAAGAAAGAAGAGGATTTAAAAAAAATGGAAGAGAATGTGATCAGGCAGGAGACTAGAACAAAGCCATACACTAGAGATTTAGGGTATATTTTGGTCTGTTAGAAGAAACTATATCCCAAAATTTTAAAGAGAGAACAACTTATATATACCAAAAATAAGGTTAACTACTATGGAGGAATAGAATATGAGTATAAAAATGAAAAATAAAAAAAATTTTTTAAGAAAGGGATTGATAAGATGTTGGTTGAAAATGGGAAAAAGAAAAATTCAAAAAAAAAAAAGGAAAAAGAAAGGTAAAAAAAAATTAACTTTGAAAGTCTTTAGAATCATGAGAAAAGGGCGCCTGGGTGGCTCAGTTGGTTAAGCGACTGCCTTTGGCTCAGGTCATGATCCTGGAGTCCCGGGATCGAGTCCCACATCGGGCTCCCTGCTCGGCGGGGAGTCTGCTTCTCCCTCTGACCCTCCTCCCTCTCATGCTCTCTGTCTCTCATTCTCTCTCTCTCAAATAAATAAAATCTTAAAAAAAAAAATTAAAAAAAAAAAAAAAAGAATCATGAGAAAAAAGCCATGATTCTATGTGCAGTATTCTCCTAGCGCTGTAGTTCTGCCATTCTCATTGATCGGTAACCTCTTGGCCAGCTGTTCTTGCTGATCTTCTGGGGGAGGGGCCTGTTGCCTTGGTCCCCAAATGTCTTTGCTGGAGGCGGAATTGCCCCGCCCTTGCCGGGTCAGGGCTAAGTAATCTGCTCGGGTTTCCTCTCGGGAGCTTTTGTTCCCTGCAAGCTTTCCATACAGCTTTGAAGGACAAGAGTGGCCTTCCAATCTCTGCCCCAGAGGAGCCGATATCTCAGGGCCCCACTCCTCAGTGCGCCCCCAGAGAAAAGTAGTCAATTACTCCCATCTCCCTGGTCTCCAGCTGCACTCCATGCTCACCCGGCCAGTGACTGAGTGTTTCCATCTCTAGCACACAACCCCGCTTGGAGTCTCCAAACCCAGCAGATCCCTGTGGTGTGCTCCTCCCAGGGGAGGAAGGGGAGTCTCCCCAGATCTGCCACTTGTTGGGTCCCTGCTGGAGGAGCAGTGGCTGGACTGTGCCACAGATCACGGTTTATGGCAACCCCGAGCTGAGAGCCCACTCCTCGGCTCTGTCTGCAGCTGGCTTTCCCAATCTGATACCTGGGAGCTTTGTCACACTCAGGCACCCCCTGTCTTTCTGTGACCCCGAGGGTCCTGACACCACTGTCCCAGCGAGGGTTCCACCCCCTGCTTAGCCCCTGGAGACATCCCTCAGCAGAGCAGACTTGTAAAAGTTCCGATTTTGTGCTCTGCTGCTCTATCACTTGCTGGTAGTGGCTGACGGAGGCCCCCTCCACCACCGTATATCTTCCCGAATATCGCCTCAGAGTCACTTCTCCACACATCCTACCTTCCAGAAAGTGGTTGCTTTTCTGTTTGGAGAGTTGCTGCTATTCATTTCTTTGATCTCCTGTTGAGTTCGTAGGTGTTCAGAATGGTTTGATCCCTATTTAGCTGAATTCCTGGGACCAGATGAAATTTAGATCTCCTACTCCTCTGCCATCTTGCTCCTCCCCTAATCAAATGTTCTTAGTACACTCTTGGATAAAAAGCAGATATATGAGTGTTGTTGGGTGGTTCTTTGATAAAATATTTCCCCTTTTCTGATAGACCCAAATGTAGAAGTGGGACCAGTATACTGGTCCTGTACACATGAACCTGATTGAGCATTACCCAAGAAAGGTCAGTCAGATGTTTTCTCATGAGAATTTTTTATTTTTTTATTTTTTAGAGAGAGCATGCACAAGTGGGGTTTGGGGAGGGGCAGAGGGAGAGAGAGAATTTTAAGCAGGCTCCATGCCCAGCACAGAGCCTGACATGGGGCTCAATCTCGGGACCCTGAGATCATGACCTGAGTTGAAATCAAGAGTGAGATGCTTAATTGATTGAGCCACCCAGGCACCTCTCTCATGAGAATTCTTAACACTGTATTTCAAAATAACTTCTGTTATAGAAAAGCTGCAAAAACAATACTAAAATTGTCATATCCTTCACCTGATACTCCATTTCTTGAGTATTTGAAACTTGGAGGGAAGCCCATGAACCTGAGAACATGGCAGGCTCTTAAGCTTCTCCTGAGCAGCCCAGAGCTGCTCTGGCTTCTCTATCGCAAGGTTAGGTTGTTTGGCTCTTCCTTGTATTGCCCTACATACTTTCCTCTTAATTTGTTAGATGTGCTTATTATTAAATGTGCCCTTCATGTCTCTGATTATCTCAGTGGTCCTAGTTCTGAGCTCTTAATCCATCATCACATTCCACAGAGGTCACATTTCCATGAGCTCTTTTCAGCTAGTGACTGAATGTGACAGGGAAACTAAGGCAGGCCCATTCCTAGAAGACAAAGAATTCCTCTGACAGATGACTTTGACTTGGGGATACCCAATGGCCTTGACTAATTCTGTTTAGAACTGCCTGACAGTCTCAGATGATTCTTTCTACCAAAACTTCTTTCCTTATTTTTCTCCTTAACTCAAGGTGAATCTTATATCAAAGTATGACATTTCTTCCAGTCTCCTTTTTGTCCATTCTTGTCTCTTTTTTGTAATGTTACCTAGCCCCTTGTTGGCTGTTTGTCTATTTTGCCCCAAGGATGTCATGCTCTATTAAACATCCCCACAACTGCTTGCCCTTTAAGCTCTCTTGCCTGCCCTTTGGACCTTGGCAGTTCTTTTTTTTTTTTTAAGATTTATTTTTTATTTGACAGAGAGAGAGACATAGCGAGAGAGGGAACACAAGCAGGGGGAGTGGGAGAGGGAGAAGCAGGCTTCCTGCTGAGCAGGGAGCCCCATGAGGGGCTTGATCCCAGGACCCTGGGATCATGACCTGAGCTGAGGGCAGATGCTTAATGACTGAGCCACCCAGACACCCCATGGACCTCGTCGGTTCTTATAATAACTGTAGCCCTCTGGTTTTTGGTGATTACCTGGCCTCTGTTTTGTCCAGACCTTATCATATACATGGTTATTAATGAGCCTGGCTCCCCTCCAGTTTTTTGTGATTACCTGGCCTCTGTTTTGTCCAGACCTCATCATATACGTGGTTATTATGAGCCTGGCTCAGTGACTGCATCTCATACTGTCCCTGGTCAGCAGAGAAGAGCCACTCCTCAGTGATGCTGGTATCATTTTCACGGCTCATTTCTAATGAGCTTAGCGGATGCTGTGTCCTCTAGGCTTCTCAATCTAGGGTAGGTGTTCTAACCTTATATAATCTATTCATCCCAGTGTGCTTACTTTCCTCAGCCACTTTATTTTATTGGTTAAAGAATTGTTCATAAAGGAAGTAGAATCATGAATACAATGTGTATTAAAAGAAAAAGTGGAAGGAATGTGGTATTTTAGGATGGGAAGAAGCATGATTCAATTTGAAGTCAACCTGTTGCATTCGATGAATGGTAAGAATACAAGTCTAATTGGAACACATGGCTAATGAAGTAGATAAGCAAGCATGTTTTACTTCAAGGCTGACAGACTTGATCCATCCTTCTGAAGGAAACATTTTGATTCAATTTTTTCCATAATTGATCAGATGACAGCTTAATGGATGGATCAATTGAAGAGAGAAAAAAAAGGCAAGGAACACAACAGATGTACATGAATGAAAGAATCAGGACATATACAGTGTATGGAAAAACATAAATGAAAATACGCAAATGCCTTCACATGCATAGAACTGTATTTTTTCCTTTCTTGACAGTCTCTTTTATTTCTACATGTAACCTATAGGATGAACTATTCAGATCCTCAAGACTCTCCTTTGAGTATCTTTTTAAAAAGATTTATTTATTTATTTGAAGAGGGGAGGGGAGAAGCAGAGAGAGAGAAAAACCCAAGCAGACTAGGTGCTGAGCCTGAGGTGGGGCTCGATCTCATGACCCTGAGATCATGACCTGCTGAAACCAAGAGTTGGATGCTCAACCAACTGTGCCACACAGGCATGCAATCCTATGAGAATCTTTTTAAAGCTACTGAACTTTATTAGAATGTTAATTTAATAAATTTACCTCAATCCCACTCTATACACTAAGCCAAGCACTAGTTTATTCCCTTTAATGAATTATACTAAGTAACATGTATATGTAGTATCCCAGACATTTTGTAGATCAACAGTATAACTCAAACTAAATAAGGTTATCCAAGTTTTTGCTTGCAATTTATAAAGTCCCCAAAATACATTAAAAAAAAAAAGTCCCTTTTGCCATTACCTTGTTCTCTTGTTCAATTGCAGCTAAGTCTCCAGAGATATCTAGAGTCTTTTCTTGAGTAGGCTGTTAGGAGTAAGCTTTGTAATATTGTAGCCCTTTGAACATCTCAATGTATAAGTCCCTCAACTTTAGTATTCTCATGATGCTCTAGGCAGCTAACAGGAATATAGAATTACCATAACAAAAGTCCCCCATACATTCTGGAAGCACACCCAAATTTGTAAACCAAATCTACAAATCAATTCCTTTATAGAATAGGATTGTTCAAGTAAAAGATGTTCTTTAAGCAACTAATACAAACCCTACCATCTAAATTCACTTAAAAGAATCTGATGGATAGAGAAAAGAGAAGAAAAAAGGAAGTAAAGTTTTATGTTTTTATATTCTTCAACACTATATCCAGATCAGACCTATGAATTTAAAACTCAGGGTGTATTCTCCCACGAAGGGTAAAATGGTGACATGGTACTTCTCACATTCTTCCACAGAATTGCTTCCAAAATACACTTCTCTATTTACCTTTGGAAACATTTTCAACTTAGATGGCAACACAAATAAGGGGTATAATTTTGCATTATCAACCATCACAACATAAGTACATTACTTTATAATTTTTTGTCTATGTCACAGCTTCACACACTAGACTTTAAGCCTCTCAAGTGCAGGGAATATGTTTTTTTCCAGCTTTTAATTTCTATTGCTTCTTACAAAGCCAAACATAAAGTTGGCTCGCAGTCACTGGTATGCTGGAAAACTGAATCTCTGAAAAATAAAAAGTCCTCATTTGTAGTATTTGTCAGTTCCTAGGTATAAATGGTGATCTCAAACTGCCAATATGACATCATTGAACACAAGAGTTGAGATGAGTTGCACAGTATGGCCGCTTGCAAGCTGATGTGTTCTGGCTCCAGCACATTGCTCCCTTCAGTGTTTGTGGGATACATGAAACATCCCTCTTATTTGTTACTTTTCCAACTGCAATAAAATTGATATGATTCCCATCAGGTTTCCACCTCCACTTTCCTCTGCATTTTTCTGCCATTTTATACAACTGAGTTTTAAGCTTCTGCCTGCCTCTTAAATTGCTATGGTTACCAAAAAATTCTTTTTTTTAGGAACCATATTTTAGGTATGGCTATGTATAACCATTTATAGGCTGAGCATCATGAATTATTTACTTTGGTTCTTTGGTTGGTTAAGATATCCATAGTAGGTCCTTTGTGTCAATTGTGAAACCTCTGAAATTTTATGGAAAATATGAATGTGTTTATATGTGATTTTTCTGTGGAGGAGGGTTCATAGATTTCATTAGATTCCAAAGGGATCATTATGTTTAAAAAAGGTTAAGAAATGCTGCCTCAAACTTTTCCCAGTTCTCCAAAGTTCCCATTTCTTTTTTTTCTCTTATTCCAGCTTTTTAAAAAATTTTATTTTATTATGTTATGTTAGTCACCATACAATACATCATTAGTTTTTGATCTAGTGATACCCCCTTCATCATTTTCTTGTAATGAATTAACAAATGCCGCTAATTCTTAAAGCTGTGCTGTTGACCATCCAATACTAGATACTGATCTATGGCTTACATGGCATGACATATCTATTCCTACCTTTTGAACTATTAACTATGAATGAAGAAAACAAGCTAAAGTCTACTCTAGGAAGGACAACACAAATTTTTTATTTTTTTTAAAGATTTTATTTATTTGACAGAGAGAGACACAGCAAGAAAGAGAACACAAGCGGGTCGTGTGGGAGGGAGAGAAGCAGGCCTCCCATGTAGCAGGGAGCCTGATGCAGTGCTCCATCCCAGGACCTTGGGATCATGACCTGAGCCGAAGGCAGATGCTTAACGACTGAGCCACCCAAGCACCCCACAACACAACTTTTTTAAATGCATGATGCATGAACAAGAAGACTCAGTGCTTACTTTTGATCTTGTAATATTTTTCTAGATGCTTTTGGCAGAGTATTAGGACACTAGTGAAGAGTGTGGCATCTAACATGCAGAGAGCCTGGATTCAAATCTCATCCCTGAGCCAAGTTAGATGTCTGGTTGATGGTCTACATGTCTTCAGGCCTCAGTTTCTTCATCTCTAAAATGTAATTAATATTATTATATATTTCATTGAGCTGTTTGAAGATTAAATGGAATATGTCTTAAAAGCTGTTAGTAGGGGCGCCTGGGTGGCTCGGTCGTTAAGCTAAGCGTCTGCCTTCGGCTCGGGTCATGATCCCGGCGTCCTGGGATCGAGTCCCGCATCGGGCTCCCTGCTCCGCGGGAAGCCTGCTTCTCCCTCTCCCTCTCCCACTCCCCCTGCTTGTGTTTCCTCTCTCGCTGTGTCTCTCTCTGTCAAATAAAAAAAAAAAAAAAAAGCTGTTAGTAGAACACATAGTATAAAGTAGTCTCTAAATGTTAATTACTTTGAGTACTTTTATTATTTTATTACTAATGATTTCATGTTTCCCTTATTGGACTATAAAATTCTTGGGGTGTAACATATTTTATGACGGAAGACACAAAAATGCCCCCTAAATATTTGTTGAATAAAGGAATAAAATAACAAAAACATATCTGGTATACAGTAACATACCAGAGTTGCTTTTCTACAGTGAAAGTCACTTTTTCAGGTTTTTCTCAAGCAGTTATCTCTCTTTATTTTGTAAGGAGAAGACTGATTATATAGCCTTGCGAATCTGTTTTTTTTTTTTATTCTTATGTTAATCCCCATACATTACATCATTAGTTTTAGATGAAGTGTTCCATGATTCATTGTTTGTGCATAACACCCAGTGCTCCATGCAGAATGTGCCCTCCTCAATACCCACCACCAGGCTAACCCATCCTCCCACTCCCCTCCCCTCTAGAACCCCGTTTGTTTTTCAGAGTCCATCGTCTCTCATGGTTCGTCTACCCCTCCGATTTCCCCCACTTCATTCTTCCCCTCCCGCTACCTTCTTCTTCTTCTTCTTCTTTTTTTTTCTTAACATATATTGCATTATTTGTTTCAGAGGTACAGACCTGAGATTCAACAGTCTTGCACAATTCACAGCGCTTACCAGAGCACATACCCTCCCCAGTGTCTATCACCCAATCACCCCATCCCTCCCACCCCACCCCCACTCCAGCAACCCTTAGTTTGTTTCCTCTGATTAAGAATTCCTCATATCAGTGAGATCATATGATACATATCTTTCTCTGTTTGACTTATTTTGCTCAACATAATACCCTCCAGTTCCATCCATGTCATTGCAAATAGCAAGATCTCATTCCTTTTTATGGCTGCATAATATTCCATTGTATATATATACACCACATCTTCTTTATCCATTCATCTGTCGATGGACATCTTGGCTCT
>NW_025409766.1:0-11446 GCF_002201575.2 Neomonachus schauinslandi
TCCTAAATTTTTGTTTATATACTTTGCAAATATATTCCTCAGCCTATTTAAACTACACAGATAAAAAATTCTGTTATGTCATTTTTGTGTTGATGTTTACGTTTTATATTACATATATTTGGGATGCTTATAAGTTATTATTCATTTCTTGTTAGTGGGCTGGATTGCAGTGATGGGTTTCTCACAATAGGTCATCTGTATATTATTCAGATAAAACTACTAGTTTTGATACATAAATTGTTTGAAACTGTGACCATGGTAAGATTGGTATTGTTTTTAAACAATCTTTCATCTATGTCATCAAATATATGAACCCTACAATATGCATTCTAGAGTTCTCCTCTTTATTTTTTGGTGTGAATAGACAGATCTGCGCCTTTATGGATTTGCTGAATGACAGGAAAGTGATATAAACATTCTTCAATTCAGCCACCCCAGAGTCAGGACATTTTGGAGAAGAGATATGAATTACAAATTGCTTCAATAACAGGAATAAGGAGATAAAACACTAGTCTTCTAACTTACTTGGTATGAAATAGTAAGATTTGGACATGTTATCATCACTCTTAAGTCAGTCTCCTTGTTTGTAGATTCAGGTAATTCATAGTTTGCTAGACAGTTTTCTAGCACTGGCTTCGTTTGTTCTGTTGTGGTTCATTTTGTGTTTTTTTCTTAATTTTTTATAAGAACATGATATTTAATTTCTTTCGTAGACTGCTTCCTTGTATGTACTTAGGCTAACACTAAGTGAACTGCTAATCTCCGCACATTCACATTTCCTGGAAGAAAGAAGCCTTTAAGTGTTGTCACTTAGTGGCAGATGCAGAGCTGGGAATAAGTAGCTGGGACTGAAAATTCAAAATATAGTTATCAAGAGTAGGGACTCTGATTTTCTGTTTTTGACACTTTTTCCCCCCAAATTACCTTAGCTGTATCCACAGGGTTTGATATTCACAGATGTTTATGAAATAAATGATTATACATATAATTACAAGTGCCAATCGGCACACACACGTTAAAAACTGATGTCCAGTAAGTTTTATCAGCTATTAAGTTATTTCACGATGATGCGATCAAACCTTTTCATGGCAGGTTCTGATCAATAACCAGTTCATGGACGCCCAACACATCGGTGGCAAAGCCCAAACTAAACTCCATCCTCTGAATTCATTTGAGCTTTGCTTCCAACAAATTCCACTGAAGTAAGGCCAGAGCAGGTCTTATTTTCAAACTCACACGTCAGTCCCCATACCCCCTATCTGCCCCTTGTCTCTTCCTCCATTGAATGAGGTCAGTTTCAAAAGGAGTATATGTGGGTAAACAACAGTAAGTCCTGAATGTGAAGAATTCAGCTTAGGGTCTTCGACCAGGGGAATGGGTTATTACCATGGGATTCTTGGGTGGACTTTGAAGGAGAACATAAGGCGGAGGGAGACCACTGAGTCTTCCAGGTGTCCCAAACTCCACCAAAGCGAATCTCTCCCAGGTCAAATCCCATCGTGCTGACTGCTTATTTCAAGAGACTTGTGGAGATTAAAATGCAAAGTAGAAAAAGAAGGGGACAGTCTCGGAGTTTGCTGAATGAGGTGAGGGCCGATATATATGTGATGTGAAGGGGCAAAAAGAGGCGTCAGTAAGGGTTGCAGGGATTCAGAGCAAAGGGGATTGTTGCTGCCATCCATGGGCCAATATAAAGCACTGTGGTTCACTTTGTGCTCTATTCTTGTATTTGAAACTATCAGCTAATGCCCATGCTTAAAACTACCTTTAAATATATTTTTTCAGATGATAAGTTACTTTAATTATGATTTTGAAGGCCCTATGTCGATTTATGATTGAAGAAGAAATGACTTTAAGCTAACAGCATTTTAAATAAAAATTGTGATAACGTCAGACATTTCATTCATTCTATCTTATGTTTCCAAATGAAAAGTCATGTTAAATGTCTTTACAACAAACACTTCCCCAGCAGGAAATTAAAGTTCAGAAAGTTATGTGACTTATTTAATAATGCACATTTTGAATATTAGAGAACTGTTAGCACTATTGTTCTCCCTGATCCTTGGAAGACTCAATACAATGGTTTTCTCTAACTTTATGAGTATAGAAGTACAGATTTGAGGACTAGACTTCTTGTGCTTGAATACCTATTCTACTGATTAGTAGTTGGGTAAATTTAGATAATTTAAATTTAAATCTGTTTTAATCTCAGCCTTATTATGTGCAAAATGGAATGCAATATAGAATCCTTCTCTTTAAGAATTAAGAGATAATACCATACCACGACACAATACAAAATCTCTACAAAGATTAGCCTTAATAATTTTCTTACTATTATATTTATTAGCTATAAGTAGATATTTCCCACCCAAACATTTTCAAGTAAAATGAATATTTATTTGAAAACTAACATGTAATTTAATTATACATTTTTTTAAAGTCTAAGAATAGTTTCAGTGACATAATATTTAAAGTACGTCTGGATTGGACAATGCATTCAATCCACCATTTATGAATTTCTTAAAACCTAGAACACACACATAACTATGGTAATTCTAATCATTCTAAGGCAATAGGTTTTTTGATTATTAATTTTGAAACAGTTTTGGGCGCCTGGGTGGCTCAGTTAAGCGACTGCCTTTGGCTCAGATCATGATCCTGGAGTCCCAGGATGGAGTCCCGCATCGGGCCCCTGCTCAGCAGGGAGTCTACTTCTCCCTTTGACCCTCACCCCTCTCATGCTCTCTCTCTATCTCATTCTCTCTCTCAAATAAATAAAATCTTTAAAAAAATTTTTTGAAACAGTTTCTTATGTTTTAATATAACATTTTTTAAAAAATTGTACTATAACATGGAATTTATGATACATAAAACAATGTCTCCCATTTTTAAAAAAGTAAGCACAAAGATTAAAAGACAAAAACTTATTCTTTGGTATTTCCTGTCAACAATTTAATTCAATTGTGAAGGTAGATTTACAATTCAAGAGTATATCTAATCATGTGTGTTGTTTTATTGCACATTAAAAACAGGAGGGGAGGTGGGTGGGGGGATGGTGTAACTGGGTGATGGGCATTATGGAGGGCACTTGATGTAATGAACACTGGGTATTGTTTGCAGTTGATGAGTCACTAATTTCTACCTGTGAAACTAATAATGAAACAGGATAAAAATCATATTATCTTATATTCTGTTTGTATAAAATCTATGATTACACAGAATCCAATATCCTTTTAGATTCATTCTTTTATTTGTATCCACGCTTCAATGTGGTTTTCTCAGAAATAGCAAAGCTTCACCATTCCCATCTGTATGTTCTATGTTAAATGCCTCATTGACCAATATTTCGGGCTGGTCCTTTTCTCAATTAGATCCGAAACATTAAAGCTGAATGACCCTGATTCTCATGTACATGCTACATGTGTAGCAAGTCAGACACAACGAGGATGATAAAAAGTTGTAGAAGATAGTATTCCAGACTATGAGAAACCCTTAATATGCAATGTCTCATCCAATATAACAACAACTAAAACAAGTAGACACTAGTATTATTTTGAAATTGCACATGAAGTAGCTGAAACGTGAGAAGATGATTTGTATCTGGAAAATCAAGGGGGAGAAACCAGGTACCAAGGAGGTAACATCAATCTCAAACCCTGTTTCTGGAAGTTAACTTCCAAAGTTCATATTAGTTCTCTCAGTATTTTATCCCAACTATAATATTGATAGTGAGAAGGTTGACATATTAACAAACAAAATAAAATAAATAATGGACTCTCAAAGTCATAGGCTACACTAAATGATTATCTTTCATGTAACTGATAAATGGATTCAAAAAAGTGAACTATTTTTTATGCTTTTCTGGATGGATCCATTCCCAGGCTTGGTTCGCCTACAAAATAGATCTCATTACAAATGGAAAATACAGAAAAAATGTATTTTTTAATAAATCTGTGAGTGCATTAAAACACATAAAATAACTGTAGGAATGTTGACTGAACCAAGGGAACACATGAACTCCTGTCCTCTCTACAGTTCAAGCTACATTAAGGACCCTCGCAGTAGGTTCCAGGTCATCCACAATTCCAGCAGGGAGAAGTGAGGAGGTGAAGTGCCCTGAGCTTGTGCTTCAGTCAGAGCACAATTCTAAGATGTATTCCAACAACTGCAAGTTCTGTGAAGTAAAGCACATTCTTACATCCTCTGGGTCTCACGTTTGTGTTTTAAAAGTATGTCCTTAAAAATGAATAAAAATAAATAAAAATGAGTCCTTAATTATGTGGTTGATGCAAGAAGAAAATAAGATCGTGTATAGTGAGTACTTAATTGAGCACTTGAAATTAGCAGGTATCAGGAAATAGTAGCTACTACGGCTTTCACGTACTCAGATAATTTTTCCTAGGGGAAACGGATGAATAGACTAGGTAAATGATGAAATCAAACACATCCATCTAATTTGGGGTTCGAGCAGGAACCAAATTTCAAGTTTCTTGGAAAATTCATCATATATTCTGCATAATTCATATTTGATAGAGAGACATACATAATTATAGAAAATGAACATTTTCAGAGGAAATTAAAGAAACAGATTAAACAAAGTAATTATTTTGATATCTTTACGACTGGATTTATTTTTTCTTTGTAACATAAATTACCAGTTAGAATATGGTAATAAATAATTGTAGGATAATAATGAAAATTGTCTGTATTTCAGTTTGAAAATTTTAAGCGAGAACAGTAAGACTACCATTATCCCTTGGAATCACTGATATATGTTCTTCCAGATATCATTCTACAATATAACCCAAAAGAAAATGAAAAACACCCTATTTCCACAAAATATTTTTCACATTTTTTTCAAAGAGTAAGAAGAAGTTATATCATGAAAGTGTTAAAATTACCACTATACAACACAATATAACAGCAAAATGGTATTAAATTGAGAGAAGCAAATCCATGTTTAAAAATTTATAAAATCTTTTTGAAAAAGAGTAAAAGAAAAAAGTTTCGGTGTCATTGAGTGATATCCTCATATTTTAATTTCTCTGTTTTTCTATGGATGCTTTTCCATGGGTTATTACTCCTTAAAATTACAGAACTAAATAGACAAAACCAAAAGCACTAGAGAACATGTTTTACGCACCCAGTTTCAAAGTCCTGCAACTCACCTGTTTCAGCGGAAGCCACCATAAAGAGGTGCCTAATGGTCCATAGCTCTGGCACCCAAATCACTATTAGTAATTCAGAAAATGCTGCCGTTCTCATATAAAGTGTGTGTCACCGGGCTAAAACCTAAGGACTTCTGAGTTCCAGGCTCTGGAAATGCCCGTAGGAAGGTATTTAAAGTAATACAGATGACCAAACACCTTCTCCATTTATTATCTCCATGTGGCTTATTTTAAAATCTCAGGATCGTTGATCCCTGAAGAAATGTCCTGTTTGACTCACATAATGCTAAAACCAGGATATGACGAACGTAAAAGTGGTAGCTGCTGCATAATAGTCTTAAAGGAGGGAACGTATGCAAACTACCCAGGAATGCCTTCAATCCTGCCAGCCTATATTTTAGCAATAACCAATGCGTCAAGAAAATCTGGCAATTACATAGGGGACAGAGTGAAATATATCTGCCCCTTAAAAAAAATCTTCCAAAAAGGGAAGACTAAATTCAACCTTTAGGTTCTTGAAACTTTCTAGATACATGATTTGGGATAAGTTACATGTGCAGTCTAAGCTCCAGCTTAATCATCTATAAAAGGGGGATAATAATGTCTCTTTATAGTGTTATTGATTGAGTTAAATTATACAGTGAATAGGAAGCACTAGATATATCAAATATACATTAGCTTTCTTCTTTCTTTTTGCTCAAGCAGAGATTTGTTGTTTTTTTTTTTTTAATTTGATTGATAGATAGTAATGAGGGAAGGAAATAAAAAAAAATATACCTGGCAACAAATGCTTTCATAAAAGTTGGAGATCATCACAATGGTTTACTAAAGACCCAAACACAACTATTCAGTATTACCTTAAGTTAATTAAATTAAATTCATTAATTTTAGTAGAATTCCCCAAAACAATATATAAAGGGTTTTTAAATTTTTATCTTTATACAGGTATTTACCAATAGATACAGTCAATGAAGTGAGACATGAGAGGAAAAAAATATATATCTATTATATATGTATATGCATATATGTATGACTCATATATATATGAATCAAAGGCTGGAAATCCTGGATAAGTTACTTAAATAAGAGAAAACAGCAATATTGACTAATAATGATATAAATAACAGCACTAACAATTATCAAAATATATTTATTGAAGAATTACTGAGTGATGTGCACTGTGCTTAAAGGTGTTTTTTCATGATTCTACTTAAATAGGACTAAGGAAAACCCTCTATTACATAACTCAACAGCACCCTATACTTCACTGCAATTATTATAAACTTTCACTTCTTTAATTAATTAGTTGTAATACATTTTAAATTTTTATTGAAGTGGTAATTAATTTTACTGGAGTGTACAAATGGAATCAAAAACATGAAAAATTTATAGTAATACAGTAAGATAGATTAACCCAAAAATCCACCCACCAAATGTTATAAAAATGGTCTAATTAAATGAGGAATGAAAGGGGAGCGATCACGACTAACACCAAGGAAATAGAAACAATTATTAGAAATTATTATCAACAACTATATGTGAAGAACCTGAGCAATCTGGATGAAATGGAGGCCTTCCTGGAAACCTATAAGCTGCCAAGACTGAAAGAGGAAGAAACTGACAACCTGAATAGGCCAATAACCAGTAACGAGATTGAAGCAGTGATCCAAAACCTCCCCAAAAACAATAGTCCAGGGCCTGATGGATTCCCTGGGGAATTCTACCAAACATTCAAAAAAATACTACCTATTCTCCTGACACTGTTTCAAAAAATAAGAAACAGAAGGAAAGCTTCCAGACTCATTCCATGAGGCCAGCATTACCTTAATCCCCAAACGAGGCAAAGACCCCATCAAAAAGGAGAATTTCAGACAGATATCCCTGATGAATATGGATTCCAAAATCCTCAACAAAATCCAAGCTAATAGGATCCAACAATACATTAAAAGGATCATCCACCACGACCAAGTGGGATTTATCCCCGGGATGCAAGGGTGGGTCAACATTCACAAGTCAATCAATGTGACAGACACATTAATAAGAGGTCTATATAAATAAATAGAATATTGTTCACCTGAGATAAGCAGCCCCTAATATTCATAGTTGACCAGATATTATAAGAATACCTTGGTATTGCTTGGAGCTGACCTTGTTGTTCCTCTATTAAAGATACACAAGGTCACAGAAAGCCATGGTGACCATAAAAATGGAAAAATGGGCCAAAAAGATGTCTGCATTCTATTGACTGTACACTGTGGATATGTTGGTTTATATGGCAAAGTAAAGTCCAGGTTACAGATGGAATTAAGGTTGCTAATGACTTGACTTTAAAATAGAGAGATTATGCAGGATAGCAATGTGAACCCAAACTAATCACGAGGGTCTTTAAATGTGGGAGCAGGAAACTGAAGGAATCAGAGAAATGACAGTGTGAGGTTTCAGCTCAATGTTGCTGACCTCAAAAGTCAGGGAAGGAAGGCACCAGCCATGGAGCTCAGGAGATATCTAGAAAGTGAAAAGGCAAGGAAACTATTCTATTCTAGAGTTTCCAGAGGAAATGCAGCCTGACAATGACTAGATTTTAGCGCAGTGAGACCAATTTCAGACTTCTGACCACATGAAGTGTAAGGAAATAAACTGGTGTTTTTAAAGCTAATAAGGGTACAGTAATGTGTTCTATCAGCAATAGGAAACTAATACCATCAATATTGAATATTGAACACAGCAACTCTGTGACCATGATGGACCACGGCAAAAACAAGACCCTGCCCGATCCTGTGTGAACACAGGCACAACACGAACATCACCCAAGTCAGAAAACTACTGAGCATTTCCCTTTCCTACAAATGAATGGCTGTGGCTTTGTTACCAGTGACTGTGTTAGCCTTGCTCTGATAGGGTTCACCTATGTAAGAGTTATTAAGACAGCCAGTCATAGAATTCCTCATGCTTGTTGACAGCAGCAATCCAAAGCAAACCCCACTTCCTAAAAGCCTTGCACAATCCCCTAACACAAACCTAAACATTATATATTCTTTCTATAATTTTCATGTTGAGATGTCCTATGATTCCCCTAAGATGGGTGCTCCCCACACTACAATAACTAATAAACCCATTTTTTAAATTGGGTTTATTAATAGTCACAGCATAGGGAACACAGTCACTGATATTGTAATTCTGTTGTATGGCGACTGATGGTAACTGCACTTGCGGTGAGCATAGCAGCATAATATTTAAGCTTGTGGAATCTCAAGTTCTTGCACCTAAAACTAATGCAACATTACGTTTTGACTATACTGAAATAAAATTAAAAATAAATAAAGCCATCTCTTTTTTATTCCCAGTTTATTTTTTATTATTAATTTTTCCATTCTACTATAGTCAATATACAGATCCTATGGTATCTGTTTTCACTGACCGGCTTATTTCACTTAGCATAATACACTCAAGCTCCATCCATGTTGTTGCAAATGGCAAGATCTCGTTATTTTTTATGGCTGTATAATATTCCGTTTTTGGTGTGTGTGTGGGTGTGTGTGTGTGTGTGTGTGTGTGTATTATAATATATTATATATATATAAATACATATATATTTATATGGTTTATATGTATGTGCATGTGTGTTGACATACATACCACATCTTATTGATCTACTGATCTACAGATGGACCCTTGGGCTGCCTCCAGAATTCGGCAATTGTCAATAATGCTGCTGTAAACATAGGGGTGTATATATCCGTTTCAGTTAGTGTTCTTGTATTCTTTGGGTAAATTCCCAGGAGTGTGGTTACTGGCTTGTACGGTAGTTGTGTTTTTTTTTTTCTTTTTTTTTTATTCTTATGTTAATCCCCATACATTACATCATTAGTTTTAGATGAAGTGTTCCATGATTCATTGTTTGTGCACAACACCCAGTGCTCCACGCAGAACGTGCCCTCCTCAATACCCACCACCAGGCCAACCCATCCTCCCAACACCCTCCCCTCTAGAACCCTGTTTGTTTTTCAGAGTCCATCATCTCTCATGGTTCGTCTACCCCTCCGATTTCCCCCGCTTCATTCTTCCCCTCCCGCTATCTTCTTCTTTTTCTTTTTTTTTTCTTAACATATATTGCATTATTTGTTTCAGATGTACAGATCTGAGATTCAACAGTCTTGCACAATTCACAGTGCTTACCAGAGCACATACCCTCCCCAGTGTCTATCACCCAGTCACCCCATCCTTCCCACCCCACCCCCCACTCCAGCAACCCTCAGTTTGTTTCCTGAGATTAGGAATTCCTCATATCAGTGAGATCATATGATACATGTCTTTTTCTGTTTGACTTATTTCACTCAACATAATACCCTCCAGTTCCATCCACGTCGTTGCAAATGGCAAGATCTCATCCCTTTTGATGGCTGCATAATATTCCGTTGCATATATATACCACATCTTCTTTATCCATTCATCTGTTGATGGACATCTTGGCTCTTTCCACAGTTTGGCTATTGTGGACACTGCTGTTATAAACATCGGGGTGCACGTACCCCTTCGGATCCCTACTTTTGTATCTTTGGGGTAAATACCCAGTAGTGCAATTGCTGGATCATATGGTAGCTCTATTTTCAACTTTTTGAGGAACCTTCATACAGTTTTCCAGAGTGGCTGCACCAGCTTGCATTCCCACCAACAGTGTAGGAGGGTTGCCTTTCTCCGCATCCCCGCCAACATCTGTCATATCCTGACTTGTTAATTTGAGCCATTCTGACTGGTGTGAGGTGGTATCTCATTGAGGTTTTGATTTGGATTTCCCTGATGCCGATCGATATTGAGCACTTTTTCATGTGTCTGTTGGCCATTTGGATGTCTTCTTTGGAAAACTGTCTGTTCATGTCTTCTGCCCATTTCTTGATTGGATTCTTTGTTCTTTGGGTGTTGAGTTTGATGAGTTCTTTATAGATTTTGGATACTAGCCCTTTATCTGATATGTCATTTGCAAATATCTTCTCCCATTCTGTCGGTTGTCTTTTGGTTTTGTTGACTGTTTCCTTTGCTTTGCAAAAGCTTTTTATCTTGATGAAGTCCCAATAGTTCATTTTTGCCCTTGCCTCCCTTGCCTTTGGCGATGTTTCTAGGAAGAAGTTGCTTCGGCTGAGGTCAAAGAGGTTGCTGCCTGTGTTCTCCTTTAGGACGTTGATGGACTCCTGTCTCACATTGAGGTCTTTCAACCATTTGGAGTCTATTTTTGTGTGTGGTGTAAGGAAATGGTCCAGTTTCATTCTTCTGCATGTGGCTATCCAATTTTCCCAACACCATTTGTTGAAGAGACTGTCTTTGTTCCATTGGACATTCTTTCCTGCTTTGTCAAAGATGAGTTGACCATAGAGTGGAGGGTCCATTTCTGGGCTCTCTATTCTGTTCCATTGATCTATGTGTCTGTTTTTGTGCCAGTACCATGCTGTCTTGATGATGACAGCTTTGTAATAGAGCTGGAAGTCCGGAATTGTGATGCCGCCGGCTTTGCTTTTCTTTTTCAACATTCCTCTGGCTATGCGGGGTCTTTTCTGGTTCCATACAAATTTTAGGATTATTTGTTCCATTTCTTTGAAAAAAGTGGATGGTATTTTGATGGGGATTGCATTGAATGTGTAGATTGCTCTAGGTAGCATTGACATCTTCACAATATTTGTTCTTCCAATCCATGAGCATGGAATGTTTTTCCATTTCTTTGTGTCTTCCTCAATTTCTTTCATGAGTATTTTATAGTTTTCTGAGTACAGATCCTTTGTCTCTTTGGTTAGATTTATTCCTAGGTATCTTATGGTTTTGGGTGCAATTGTAAATGGGATCGACTCCTTAATTTCTCTTTCTTCTGTCTTGTTGTTGGTGTATAGGAATGCCACTGACTTCTGTGCATTGATTTTATATCCTGCCACTTGACTGAATTCCTGTATGAGTTCTAGCAGTTTTGGGGTGGAGTCTTTTGGGGTTTCCACATAAAGTATCATATCATCTGCAAAGAGTGAGAGTTTGACTTCTTCTTTGCCAATTTGGATGCCTTTGATTTCTTTTTGTTGTCTGATTGCTGTGGCTAGGACTTCCAATACTATGTTGAATAGCAGTGGTGATAGTGGACATCCCTGCCGCGTTCCTGACCTTAGGGGGAAGCTCTCAGTTTTTCCCCATTGAGAATGATATTCGCTGTAGGTTTTTCATAGATGGCTTTTATGATATTGAGGTATGTACCCTCTATCCCTATACTCTGAAGAGTTTTGATCAAGAAAGGATGCTGTACT
>NW_025409767.1:0-11445 GCF_002201575.2 Neomonachus schauinslandi
GCGGGGCGGGGCCAGTCTTTCAGCCGCCCCTCCATCGCCGCGGGCCTGGCGCCCGCTCCCGGGGTTGCCCGCCCCAGCGAGCCGCGTGTGGACCAGGACCCCCGCGCTGCCCCTTTCCAGTACCCCCCCACCCCGAGTCCTGCCTGGCCGACCCTGGGTCCTAGTCAAGGATCCCCACCTCCAATTCTAGAAGGGAAATCCTGTTCTTCGAAGCCTGGGGCCTCACAATACCAGAGGGAGAAAGGCAAGAGGAGTGGAGAGGTGGTCTCGGGAAAGCTGGCTACCAGGACCCCACCGGGAGACCGCCAGGTGTCCCCCCAGAGAGTCAGGGTCTCTGCCTGTCCTTCCACTCTGTCCCCAGTGCGCATGCCTCCCGCTCACAAGTGCACCCAGGTTGTGCTCAAGGCGGACGGGCTCAACGAGGACGAGGTGACCATGAGGGTGAGCAAGATACTCGAGGAGTGGATGGAGAGGGGGGACAGTAGCTGGGAGAAGGCTCCAAGGGCAGGAATGCTGGACAGATGGGTGGGGTGAGGGGTGTGCAGGTCAGACAGACACCTGGACAGGCCAGCGGGGCAGCCCACTGAGGACACGCACCCAGGGTGGGGTGGCCCTTTAAGGCATCCCACCAGGTCAGCACGTGCCCTGCTGTCACATATTTGTGTGATAACCTGACCCCACCCAGCATAGAGGCCCCATTCCTTTCTGCTTCCTCCTCAAGCCAGGCTTCCTTGATTCCCTGGGATATACCCTCTGCCTGTGGGGAGCCCTCAGCTGAGAGAAAAGGCAGAGAACATGTTGACAACTACTGGGCAGGGGACCACAGCTGCGGGGTGGGGGGCCTCCGCAGTGCCACCCCCTGACCTCCTTCCACTACTGCATGGCATGCTAGCATTCCTGTGACCAGCACCGGGCCCTGTGCCTGACCCTGGACAGTCTCAGCCTCTTCTGGCCACCGCCCCTCTCCTCTGTACGGGCCTGACTACACCTGGCTATAGGCCTTCCCAGGGGGGTCCTTCAGGGCAGCAGAGCCCAGAGAGGTCCCTATTCCTGGTGAGGAAGCCCACGCGGGCAAAACAGACTGGAGGAGCGAACCTGGGCCACAGGGGTACTTTGCAGCTCTGTGTGACCTCAGGATCAGTTTCCAAAGCCATTTAGCGAGAGCGGGTGTGGGATGTGTGCAGGTGAGCAGGTGCCCGGCAGGATGGGCAGCGAGGCCCTAATGGGCCCCGGCGTGAAGGTGGGGCAACTGAGAGAGCCCCGGCCAGGGGAGGGCTAGGAACCCAGCCTCGGCCTCCAGTTCTGCTCAACTTCCCAGCGACTCGCTGGGCGCGCACCCAAGGAGGCATCGGCCACCAGGCCCCACCCCTTGCCCTGAGGCCCCGCCCCTGGACATGAGGTCCCGCCCCGTGCAGGCCCACCTCCCCGAGCCCGCCCAAGTCCACGCCCCCGGAGCCGGAGCCCTGCGGGTCAGAGCTGAGCCGCCCAGGCTAAGTTCTGGACCGTCCAAGGCCAGCGGACCCCGAACCGGGTCTTTAGAGAAACCTTTGAGCGCGGAGGCTTCTGGGGAATAAAGTTCTCGCCGGCCGCCCCAGGCCCGTTGCGCGCATGCGCCAGCCTCCGCCTCGCAGCAAGGGGCGGAGCCTGTAGGGGCAGTGGGCGGGGCTTTTGGAGCCTGCGCAATGAGCATCTGTCATACACCTGCGAGGTCCCGGGCCCCGGGAGGACTTCCCTCCTCACCCGGTGTCACATCGGTAGAACTCGTGCCCGGACCGGTCTGACTGGCCTCATGCAGGCCACCCCGGTCACCCCGGCCTCTGAGCCACGTCTGATTTGGTCCCGCCCTTCCTTGGGGGTTCACTTGGGCACCAAGGACTGGGGTGGGGGTGCGTGTCCCGGCCCCACCCTACTGCCCAGATGGTTCTGGGGGAAGATCACCAGTGCCAGGCCCAGACCCGAGTGCTCACATCCATTGTCACCACAAAACACGGCGACCCTGTGTGGCAGGTGCCACCTGCCCCCTCACAGATGAAGGTGGGAGGAGGTGTAAGTTCCAATGGTGGAGACGCTGGTGAGGTGGGGAGCTTGCCGTCTGCGAGCCCACCAGGGAGAGGGAAACTGCAGTTTCAGAAATGAGCCAGAAGGGACACCTGGGTGGCTCAGTCGGTGAAGCGTCTGCCTTCGGCTCAGGTCCTGGTCTCAGGGTCCTGGGATCGAGCCCCATGTCTGGCTCCCCGCTCAGCCGGGAATCTGCTTCTCCCTCTCCCACTCCCCCTGCTCGTCCTCTCTCTCTCTCTCTCAAATAAATAAATAAATAAAATATTTAAAAAAAAAAAGAAATGAGCCAGAAGTGTCATTTGTCAATGAAGCCCCTGTGCATCGCCCATTTTAAGAATAGTTATAGCAAAGGTGTGTAATTCAAACCTTCTTTATTGGTTAAAAAATGCAAACCTCCAAGCAGCCTGTGCTCTCAAACACCTTAGTCTCTGTGTGCCAGGTAGAGGCTTTGCTTGAAGTGAGGACCTCTGTCCTCTGCCTCAAGCAGGGGCTTCGAGGTGTGTGAGTGATGGCCTGGGATCTGAGGCTGACAGCAGGCTTGCCTCCTGCCCTCCTTCCTGGCAAGCTGCAGGTCTTTGGAGGGCCGAGGACGTGCCCCAGATGCGTGGAGGCTGAGTCACCCGGGCTGTCAGTGCCCCTTGGAGCCCCGGCAGGGGCCACCACCCACCAGAGCAGGAAGGGTGGGTGACTTCTGTGCTGGGCGAGCCGGGCCTCCTGGGATCCTGGGAACCCCATCTTTGAGCTCCACCCCACGGCCCCACCCCTCCCCAGGAGGGAAAAGGCAGCTAGCTGCCAGTTACTTACCTCAGAGGCACTGGGACCTGGCCCACAGGACGAGAGGGTCAATGGCTGCCATCACGACTTCAGGTGGGTGCTGGGCTGAGGGGCTTCCCTGCACTGGGGCTCAACCGTGGGCACAGCCCAGCTGCCTCCCCAGCCTCCCGGCCCATTTGCAGCTCCATCGCAGGGCACCGCCGTGCGGGGAGGGCAGCTGGGACACACTGGCCCTCACGCCCAGCTCACCCCTGCACGGGCGTGCTGACACACAGGCCGGCTGCCCCGCGGCGGGTGGGGGGCAGCTTTCTTGGGCTGTAGCTTCCCTCCTCCCCCGAGCCAATACTGTCTCCTCTGTCTGCCCCTGCCAGGCCGGGCCACGGACCCGCAGGAGGCGGTCGTCAAGAACCCCTATGCCCAAGTCAGCATCCCCCGGGCTCACCTGCGGCCCGACCTGGGGCAGCAGCTGGAGGTGGCGCCCTCTTCCCAGGGCTCGCAGCCTCTGCCTGCGGGGCCCTGCCCCTCGGAGCCCACCCGGCTCCTGCAGCCCACCGAGGAGGCCCCAGAGGGCAAAGGCGCCAAGGGGACCAAGGGGGCCGCCCAGATCCAGGGCCGGCAGGCCTGGCCGCAGCCCGGCCACCCCCCCGGGAGTGGGCAGTGCCCGGCAGCGCTGACCCACGCCGGCCGGCCGCCCGTCGGGCGCGGGGACGACATCGCCCACCACTGCTGCTGCTGCCCTTGCTGTTCCTGCTGCCACTGCCCTCGCTTCTGCCGCTGCCACAGCTGCTGCTCCATCTCCTAGCCCAGCCCCCAGCGCGCCACAGCGCTGCCCTCCTCCTCGGGGCAGCCACCGGCCCGTTGGCACAGGCGCTGGCCCCTCCGCACCCTGCACGGGAGCACCTACCTGCCAAGAAGGCCGACCACCCGGCTCCAGCCCCTGGCAAGCGGCCGGGCCCGGCTGGGATGGCCCGGGGGACAGCCGCCACCACCTCCCCCGAGGCCCACGGCCCAGGCAATAAAGTGGAGCGAGCTTTGCTCCGGTTGCTGTCCTTCACTGCTGCGCCCTGGAAGAGGGTCCCGGGCTGCACAACACCACGGGCCTCGGCCTCTGTGGGACACTCAGGGGTGGGGAAGCCACCCCATGTTGCTGGTCTCGGGTCTGTCTGAGGCTGGACCAGAGGGGTGGGAGAGTGTCCCCTGCCCTGGCCCACCAGCCAGGCCTGGGTTCCAGCTGCCTTGCATTCCCTAGGGCTGAGGCCAAGGCTGGCAGACAGGTCGGGCAGTGGGTCAGTCTGTAGGAGGATGTTATGCATGGAGCCGGGGTGGGGTGGGGGGAGCCCGAGAGAGGCCTCCAGGAGGAGGATCACCCTGGCATGACCGCAGCGGGTGGCACTGACTCTGGCAAATTTCTGGGAGTAGGAACCCAGGCAGCCAGCACCAGGCCCTGCCCATCCGTGAGTCACTGCCCTACCTCAGCCGGGGTGTTTTTCTGGTTCCTCATGAAACGTCCGATTCCTCAACATCGGCTGTGTGGCACCCCAGCCATGCTGCTCATCTGCCGTCCTGCCTCCAGGGCCTGGCCCTCCTGCATGAGGGGAGCAGGAAAGGAGCTGGCCGGTGAGGCCCCTCAGAACACACATCTCCCATCTGTCTGGGCAGCGTAACATGTCTGCTCGGGGGCACGTGTGGGGAGCTAAGCTGCTGGATGCTGGCATTGCCTCACCGCTGGGGGGCGGCTGGGCTGCCGGGGCAAGGACCAAGGGGTAAGGCCTGCGCTGGGCACTCTGACGGTTCCAGGGCCAGGCAGAGACAGCCGGAGGAGGAGGCGGAGCTGGCCTCGCAGGATGGACGGGTCCTGGTGCCAGCCCTCCTCTGACCCAGGGTGACTGTCCACAAGGCAAGACCTACCTCTGGGTGTGGGTAGCTATGTCATCGGTCTGACTGTGCAGGCCCTCAGGTGGGCCAGGTTTCCGGCCCCTGCCCCATGGCCTGCCTCCACCAGAGGATGACCCCACCCAGGCCAGCCGCAGAAACGCGATGGACCAGTCAGGGAGGCTGCGGACTGTGGGGTGGTGGGACTGAGGAGGAGCCCCTCTGGTTCTTGGCTTCCTCCCAGCTGGGCAGTGAGGGTCCTGATCCCACCCTGACCATTCTTGACACACCCCGTTCTGCTGTGCCCGCAGTCACGGCCGCCGTGCCGGCCCAGGGGCCATAACCAGGCAGGTGCTGGGGGGAGGTGCCCCTAATGCGGGCGACCAGGGCTAACCACAGTGTGTGAGTGGGGGGAGGTGGCCCTAATGCGGGCGACCAGGGCTAGCCACAGTGTGTGAGTGGGGGGGGAGGTGGCCCTCACGCGGGCGACCAGGGCTAGCCACAGTGTGTGAGTGGGGGGAGGTGGCCCTAATGCGGGCGGGCGACCAGGGCTAGCCACAGTGTGTGAGTGGGGATCTCCATACCTGCGCTTGAGCACCTCCTTGGCACCTTGCGGAGCTGGCCGCTGCCGGTAATGGGGGCACGACAGACCCAGACGAGGCAGGAGGAAGGTGCTGGGACAAATCAACATGGACACATACACTGCGACTGAGCTTTGGAAGAGCGGGACCCCCAGGGCTCTGAGCCGGTGAGCATCCTGGCGGGTTACCTGGAAGGGGTGATGCCTGAGCTGAGAGAAGCATCCCCCAGGTCAAGGCCAGAAGGATTTCCTAGCGGGAAGTTGGGGGAGCAGGAGAGTAGGGGTGGTGTGAGGTGGGTCTGGGTGGCCCAGGCGGGGAGAGGGGCCTGGGGAGCTGTGAAGCCAGGCTGGGTGGGGGACTAGTGGAGCTGGGTCCCGGCATGGGGGTGGGGGGTGGGGGGCTTATCTCCTGACGGGTGGGTGGTGCTGGTGGATCCAGTTGCAAGCGCTCTGTGGCTGAGAGGGGAGCCCACGCCTGCCTCCGGCCACCACCTGCCTGCCTGCTGACTCGTCTGTGCTCAGCCAGTAATGCGAGCCCCGGGAGGGAGCCGCAGGGCGCCCTGGGCCCCCCCAACCCCCGGACCTCCTCTGGCTGGGCATAGCTGCCCAGCAGAGCCAATGCAGGTAAGAGAGGCCTGGGGCTTAGGCAGATGGGGAGTGGGGGGCCTGGAGCTGAGCAGGAGGGTCATGGAGAGGGACCAAACAGTGGGATGGGCTGCTGCCCAGCTGGCCACTGCCCACCCTCCCCGGCACCACCCACCTTCTGCAGAGGCCCAGGCTCCTGTCCTCTGGGGCAGACTCCTGGGGTCAGGGCCCAACCATGCAAGACAGTCTCAGAGGCAGGCAGGGTGGGCGGCAGCTCCCCGTACGCCTCCCCCAGGATGCTGCAGCCAGAGAGTGCCTGGGTCTCCGAGGAGGGGACACCACTGGGTCCCGGCGGGGCGACTGCATCATCTGCTACTGAGCCTACGGCCTCACGGGGCACCTGCCACGCCGCCTCTACCGCGGCCACACCTTCTACCGGGCATGCGTGCGGCGGCTGGACACTCCGGCCCACGGGCAGCGCTGGGTCCCTGCCCATGGTGCCGCCGGAGCACACCCACACCCCGCGGAGGGGTGCATGCTGGACCTCGACCTGGCCACCCTCCTGGCCGTGAAGGCCAAGGGGGAGCTGTCCCGTGTGGAGCCCCCTGTGCCCCCCGAGGCAGCACTGCCGTCGCTCAGCAGCTGGCCCGGCTCTGTCCCACCTTGGGCACCCAGCCCCAACTCCCCCAGTCCAGGTGCTGCAGGGGCCTCTGCTGGGACGCCCCCGGCAGCCCCGAGGTCTGAGTGCTGCTTGCTGCCTCTCGCGGCAGGGGAGAGGCTGCCCACAGCGTGTCCCTACCTAGGAACCTCCAACTGCAGCACAGCCAGCCCAGAACAGCCCGGGGGCGGAGCACCCTGCGGGCTGCCCTACACGGACTCCCCCAGACCACAGCCTAAGTTTGGGGGCTGTGCCCCTGGTGCTCTGAGACTCTGCGAGAAGCGGGTGACCTCCTGCTCGTCTTGGCCGGGATTCCTGGGCCTCAAGCTAGCCTGACTGTGTGCAGGGGGAGGGTGCAACTGTCAGAGTCACCTGCAAGCCCCGCCCAGGCCCGGACTCAGCTCAGACGCCTCCACGGGTCTCTGGCTGCAGGCCAGAGGGTCGGGGCCTGGCCAAGTCTGTACCTGCTCATGCTGGAACCCATCTCCCCTTCCCCATGAAAAGTCCCAGAGGTGGGAGCCAGAGCAGAGACAGAGCCACCCCCTTCATCCTTGGCTTGCAAAGCATCCCTGTGAAGTTCATTCATTCAGCAAGGCCCACTGAGCCTCAGCTATGCGTTGGGCACCGTCCCGGGAGGGTCTCCTGCAGGCACAAAGTCGCTGCTATGACAGGTGTCCAAGGAGAGGGCCTGGGCGGGGCCAGCTCTAGGCCCAGAGAGGGTGGGGGCCTGCCTGAGGCAGCACAGCTCAGCGGAGCCGCTCCCCCACGAGGCCTTTTCCAGGTCCTCAGCTTCCTCCTGCCTCACAGTGGCCCGCGCACAGACCCTTCCGAGGGGCCAGTGCAGGTGCTGGAGGCTACGGACACAGACCCTCCCCCAGGTCAGGCTGCGACATCCCCATCCCCATCCAGAAAGGAACTGTCACACGGTCTCTCAGGAGCCTCTGGGAGGGACCGCTGGGCCTGCCCTGGGCAGTGGGTGCCGGACAGGGAGGGACAAGAAAATTTGCTGAGAGGACACTCAGAAACCTCCTCCTTCTCTGGGGCAAAGTCCCCCAGGAACACAGCGATTGGTGGGCAGCAACTAGACCAGGGTGCTGTGGCCAGCAGGCCCCCTGGGGAGACCAGGCCCAAGGGGGAGGGGGAGGAGCATTTCCCAGCAGGGGCGGCAGGAAGGGGGCTGACCCCGAGAGGCACCCACGAGCCACGGGGTCAGTCAGGATCATTCTCCTGTGGAAGTGAACAGGATGGGCTGCGTCTGCGGGTCCAGGCGGGGTGGGCAGTGGGCTGGGCAGGAGGGTGGCCTGGGGATGGGCCTTGCCCCCCCAACTTGCAGGTGGAGGTGCAAGACCCTCCACCATTACTGCCCACCGCTGGGGTTGAGCCCGCTGGGAGCTCTGCTGGGCCCAGCCCTGCCCTGAACCCAGATCTGAACTGGATGACTTCAGGGACTGGGGCCCTCCCCACCCACCTAGTGCAAAGGGCTTCCCTCCCGCCATCTGATGGGGTAGGGACGACCATAGTAAGGTCTGCAGAGCTTGGGGAGACTCTCCAAGGGGCCTCCAGGCCGACCAGCCAGAGCACCAGCATCCTGCCTTGCCCTGGGCGGGCAGCGTGCAGTGTCTGGTCACGTCCAATAGGCGTCTACTCATGGAAGTCCTGCATGAAGGAGCCCGTCCACAGCCCTGCAACAGCCCCGGCCTGGCTCAGGGCCCATCCAGGGAGAAGCCCCACTCTAAGAGGGCTGAGCTGGGGGCCTGGAGCTCCTGCCCCAGGGGGATAGTGGGACGCGGACAAGGCGGGCACCTGGGGTTATGACAGGTACCCCTCGGGGGCCTCGACTCCTGGGTAAACATTAATGGGGCTCAGTACACAGCAGGTCATGTGTGCACCCAGCAGATCTTTGACCGGCAGTTGCTCCAGCCCTGTGTCTCCTCCCCGCAGGTGCCCCCTCACTACCCTCACAGGTAGGAGCTTCTAGAACCAGGTGGGGGCCCCGGGACGCCAGGACAAGGGCTGGGTGACCGCCTGGCCCAGGGCTTAGGCCCCACCCTGAGCCTCCCCGAGCTGAGGATGAAAGACAGGAGGGAGGGGTGACAGAAAGCTGCCCAGGACCTGGACCCTGGGGACTGGGAGGGAGCTGGGGGAGAAGACTAGACAGGGGATCCAGACCCAGAGGGTTGAAGAGAGGAGCCTTGAGGTGGGGTGGGGAGACCCAAGCCCCTTGCCCTGCCCCCATCCCTGGGGGTGCGGCCCTTATCAAGCGGAGACGTCACCGTTTGGTATCAAATGCCAAAGTCTAAGCTGGGACCATCTGCGGTGTCCCTGATGACACCTGATCAGAAGGTTGCTGGATTCCCTGCTCCTAGGCACTTCCGGCACCCAGCACCCTGTGCCCTGGGCCACCCACCAAGTCTTCTTCCAGCCAGGACCCGCGAGGGAGCCAGGGACCCAGGGCCCCCTCGACTCTGCCTCTGAAACTGGACTGGGCTCGCCTGACAACTGCCTGAGGTCACTGTGGCCATCCCCCCCCCCAATAGATGGAGGAAGCGGGAATCTCCAAGGCCAGCAGGGGTGGGGAGGGAGGACAGACCCCCGGTTGGAGGACCCAGCAGGACCTGGGGGGGCAGCAGGAGGACACGTGTCTGAACTGCCTTTCCCCCAGCAGATCCAGGCTTGGACCTGGGTCTGTCCCTGTCAGAAATCCATGCCGAATGCCCTCACGGGTGGCCAGGTCCCCCCCCTTACTCTGGACACAGTTGGCCTGGTGGACCGGAGTCTGGGAAATGCAGGTACCAGGAGCCCCAGGGCACCAGGCCTCAGCCCGCCTCTCTGCTTCCCCATCCAGCCCCTGATCCAACGCTCTGTGTAAGTGGGGAGGGGGCTCCCGCCCATTTCCTGGAGAGCCCATGGGGGCTCGTGACAATTCCGGTCAGGGCCGGACAAGCTGGAGGCCCCCTTTCCTCTCTGCTTCCTGTTCCTGCCTCTTGCCCCAAACCCCTACACCAGAGTCCCCTCCGTGCCCTCTTGCCCCCACCTGGGAGTATCCTTGGCCCTACTTCACCTTGGCTCCTGCAGGGACCTCCGGTTCTGCCCCAGTCTTGGAAGAGGGGGAAATGGACCCTTGGGCCCTCCCTCAGCTGAAGGACACTGGCCAGTCCTGGACAGGTAGGTCTGGAGGTGCTGGGCAACTGGCCAAATGGGGCTCTGACTCCCCAGGGTCTGAGCGTGGAGAGGTCCTTGCGGAGAGAGAGCAGGAAAGACGTTGGCCTCAACAGGCCACATAGAAACCTACCGCGCAGACCGCCACCCCAGGGATGCTTGTCCCTCAGCTCAGCTGCCTGTCGTGTCTGGATATGAGAGTCATCTCTGCCCAGCCTGCCCCTCCTACTCCCTCCTAATGACCATTAGGTTTCGGGGAGGTCCCAGGGGCAGTCGGCTTGGCCATTCTGCAAAGGAACAGAGGAGGGACCCAGACCCTGCCCTGTGCGGGGACAGAGAAGGGGGGCCCAGGCCCTGCCCTGCAGGGAGACAGAGGAAGGGGATTTGGAGGGGTGCCGGGCAGGGCAGGGCTGGGTGGGGGGGCTGGCTGAGGACCGCTGTGCCCTGTGTTCTCAGAGCTCAGCATGGCCAACAGGGTGCTCCGGGTGCTCATTGGCTTCCTCAAGGCCTGTGGGCTCCTGGGCAACCTCTATCTTTTCATCTGCTCCCTGGACATCCTCAGCTCTGCCTTCCAGCTGCTGAGCAGTGAGTGCTGGGGGTCTGGGGGTGGGGCGGGCAGCCAGTCCTGCTCAGCCTCAGTGCACCTCTCTCTGGACACAGGCAAAGTGACTGGAGACATCTTTAAGGACAACGTGGTGCTGTCCAACCCTGTGGCTGGACTGGTCATTGGCGTGCTGGTCACAGTTCTTGTACAGAGCTCCAGCACGTCCTCCTCCATCGTGGTCAGCATGGTGGCCTCCAAATGTGAGTGCCCCCTTCCCCAACCCCGGGCTGGTGGTGGGTGGGCAGAGTGCGGGAAGCTGATGCAGCACCCCCACAGTGCTGACCGTCCAGGCGTGTGTGCCCATCATCATGGGCGTCAACGTGGGCACGTCCATCACCAGCACCCTGGTCTCGATGGCACAGTCAGGGGACCGGGATGAGTTTCGGAGGTGAGTGGGGGGTGGAGGGGGGGCCAGGGGCTGCAAGCAAGGCCACAGCTGAGCCACCGACCACTGTGCTCCACGCGGCAGGGCCTTTGGCAGCTCGGCGGTCCATGGGATCTTCAACTGGCTTACGGTGCTGATCCTGCTGCCCTTGGAGAGCGCCACAGCCCTGCTGGAGAGGCTCAGCGCCCTGGCTCTGGGCTCCGGCAACCTGCAGCCCGGGGGGCAAGCACCTGACATCCTCAAGGTGCTTACAAAGCCTCTCACACACCTGGTCGTGCAGGTGAGGAAAGGTGCTGCCCTCGGGGGCCCTTTGTGCCTGCGAGTGCTGGGAGTCGGGAGTCGGGGCGGTGCCCCAGCCCTATCCTGGGCCCTGCACGGCGGCGGGTGGGAGGGCACAGCGGGCTGGGCTGTGGGCATCTGGGTCCCAGGTGAGCCCTGAGGGTCCAGTACGCGGTCCCAACCCCTCTGTCCCCCAGCTGGACACTGATAGGATTGCAAGCAGTGCTGCCGGCAATGCGACGAACAGCAGCCTCATTAAGCGATGGTGCGGCACCAGGGAGGTGATGGTGAGGTGCCTCTGACCCCCGATCTCCGACCTGCCGGTTACTCAGTCCCGCCGGCTCTGGGCCCATCCTGACCCTGCCCTGCCTCGCCTCCCCAGACTCCGGGGAACAGCAGTGACTGTGGAGTGGCCACTTCCGGCCCCTGCCCTGAGAACAACAGCTCTGTCCTGGTGGATCATCTGCCCTGTGAGGCCCCCAGCCCCCCCA
>NW_025409768.1:0-11445 GCF_002201575.2 Neomonachus schauinslandi
CATTTATTTCACTAACATCTGTGAATATCAAACCCTGTGGATACAGCTAAGGTAATTTGGGGGGGAAAAGTGTCAAAAACAGAAAACCAGAGTCCCTACTCTTGATAACTATATTTTGAATTTTCAGTCCCAGCTATTTATTCCCAGCTCTGAATCTGCCACTAAGTGACAACACTTAATGGCTTCTTTCTTCCAGGAAATGTGAATGTGCGGAGATTAGCAGTTCACTTAGTGTTAGCCTAGGTACATACAAGGAAGCAGTCTACGAACGAAATTAAATATCATGTTCTTATAAAAAATTAAAAAGAAAACAAAATGAACCACAACAGAACAAACGAAGCCAGTGCTGGAAAACTGTCTAGCAAACTATGAATTACCTGAATCTAGAAACAAGGAGACTGACTTAAGAATGATGATAACATGTCCAAATCTTACTATTGCATACCACGTAAGTTAGAAGACTAGTGTTTTATCTCCTTATTCTTGTTATTGAAGCAATTTGTAATGAAACCTGAGGTGAGATCAAGAGTCAGACACTTAACCAACTGAGCCACTCAGGTCCACCACCCTTTTTCTAAGGTGTTAAGTAAAATCTCTCTCTCTCCTTTTTTTTTTTTTTAAGGAAACTCTACACCTAACATGGGGCTGAACTCAGGACCCCAAGATCAAGAGTCACATGCTCTACAGACTGAGCCAACCAGTCCCCCTTACTAGTGGGACTTTTGTTGAGTAGTTCAACCAAGAGAACTATAATGCTATAATCCACATGAGAAAGGCAGGTGACTTTTCTTGTATATAAGGAATCTAAGGGAACTTGCTCACTATATTTGGGGCCAACAGTGTAAAGACGCCCTATACTCTAAATCCCTGGGTCTCCCATCGTACAACACAGCTTTCCCTTCCTTGTAATACCATGAACCCGGTCGGCACCCACCGAACACAATCACCACCTTCGTGTTCAGAAACGCAAGGCCCCACATTCACGCCGGGCCATGGCAGTCTAACCAACCCAGATGGCCTTGAGCTGATTGTCTTTAGCTCTACAACAAGCAGAGCTCCGGCTATGCCGGGTACCACTAGTAGGGGAAAGGGAGCTGCCGGCCCAATGCGGCTCCAGACTCCTGAGGTTGCATATGCTTTTGCACCTGGGCAACTGGTGCACAGGGCAGAGGTGGGGCAGCAGTGCCCCCTGTCATCCAGGAGGCCAGGGGGAGGCCACAGAGGTAGGCAGCGGAAGGACAGTCTGACTGCACTGTGGTCACCGTGCTGCTCCGGACTTCCAGCTGAGGCACCGTGCTCCCCACGTGGATGTAATTCTATGTAAGGACACAAAGTTGTTGTGCAGACAGGACCTCTGTCTCATTGCATACTGCGGGAAGGGATCCTTTTATTTGATGTATAAAGAGAGACCCCAGTGAGCAGTGCTTAAGCGTAACTGCAGAACGTATTAAAAGCTCCCTTTTCTCCAGAATGGGGTCCATCCCCTGAAAATGAAAGGACTATTTTCAGGCCACTGCAACTCTGGCAAACAGACAATCCCACTTCCGGTGGGTGCAGGGCACGTGGACACTGAGCGGGTGACAGAAGGGAGGCAGCCATTCTCCTATCCAATCCACGCCTCCAGGCACATCCTTGAGAGGGAGGAAGGCCAGTATTTCCCCTCTCCCTCATCCACAGTGGCATCCTTGACATCCACAGGTGTCAAAGGATAACCTTCTCCAGCATGGTTAGCAACGTCCTACAGCATCTGCTAACCGTCAGGAACTGGTTTCAGTCTTGAGCTGCATGAATTTCACCACCTGAAAGGTGTGGCTGTGACATAATTAGAAAAACTACCCTTAGGGCCACAGCTTATTTGGATACTGTGCCAAGCAAGGGGATAAAAGCTTTGGACAAATTAATGTGTCCCAGTTAGCGTAAACAAATGGAAGGAAGGAAGGAAGGAAGGAAGGAAAGAAGGAAGGAAGGGGCGTGGGTGGGAGGTAGGAGAGAGGGAAGGGAGGGAGAAAGAGAGAGAGAGAAAGGAAGGAAGAAGGGAAGAACGAAGGAAAGAAAGGAAAGAAAGAGGAAGGACGGGAGGGAGGGGCATGGGTGTGAGGTAGGAGAGACAGAAGGGAGGGAGAAAGAGAGAAAAGAAAGAAGAAAGAAACAAAGAAAGAAAGGAGGAAAGAAGAAGGAAGAGACGGAGGGAGGGAGGGAGGGGAAGCAAAGGAAAGGAAAGGACAGGAAAGAAATCCAAGATGTATGCATAATATGATGCAGACAATCAGTATGGAGACATGCAGGTGATAGCCGGTTAGGTCTAGCAGGTAAAGACAGGAGAGGATATGGGGTGCTAAACCAGGAGACACAAGTAGTGTGTGCCAAGAATGTCTACCCTGTCGGCCAGCAGTGTTGGGCTGCCCCGGTTTACCAGGCCCGTTGGGCTTAGTCGGGTCCCCTGAATCTGCAGCGTTCCCAGGGTGGACAGAGCTCATTCCCCAAAACTCTTTCTGAGGTGGCAGCTTCAACCTGGCTCAGTCACTCCCCACTTAGACTGGCTGCCTGATGGGGTCCCGGGCTACCCTAATCAAGGCTCTTGGGTGTCTCTTACTGGAGGAAATCTCAACCCATCCTGCACTGCCTTGCCTGACAGGGCAGTCCAGATTCCTCTAGGTGTGTCTTCAGGGGGAAGAATTGGCACATTTGTGCAGACTAGCACTTGTAATTAGGCCGTGTCGTGGTCCCCCCGTAGCTCACTACTAGAACTCAGCCTGTCCCTACAGATGCCCTGGTTCAGATCCCAGGCTCCCCTGACCTGTGTCTCCCACACATGTGCAGTATGTACTCTGTTAGCTGGCCTTTGGCTCTTGGGGCCTGTTAGGCTCAGGCTGGTCCCCCAAAGCTGCAGAGCCTCCAGAGGGGACAGTGCCCAGTGCCCCCCAAATCTTCCTGAGGGCAGCTTTAAACTGGGGACTACCAGTCCCTGTTTGGACTGACTGCCTGATAGTGGCCTTGGCTGACCAGTAAGCAAGTCTCTCAGTGAAGGAGACCCTAGCCAGGGGGCTGGGATGATGCAGGCAGGGCACTACCATTTCCTCCAACTCGGCCTTCAGGGGGACCATGCCCAATTGTGCCGAGTAGAGTTTCCAGTTAGGCACAACTTGGTCCTGCAAGAGCTGAATCCTGTGGTCAGGACTCCCAGACCCTTGGCAGTTCCAGATCCCTCCCGATACTGGTCTGCACAGCTGTACATGCACATCATGTAGTCCTTCTGCAGACCTTGGGCACTGGGGCCCTCCGGGCCTGGGGAGTTAGTGCTTGTCCCCAAATACTTGCACAGTGTAGAAGATGGGAGAGCCCCCACTCCCAATCATTCTGAGGCAGCAGGTGCCAATTGGTGGCCCTCAGGCATCAGTTGAAGCTGTTACCCCTGAGTCTGCATTGTGTGAAGGGAGGTCTCAGTTCCTGGATCCTCCAGGAGAAGATTCATGCAGGGATCTGAGCCGGGCTTGAATCGAGGCAGTCAGCAGGGATGTAGCAAGCACCAAACACCTAATTAAAGTGGAAGTCCACTCTCAAGGTGGGAGGATGGGAAAGTTCTGGGAGGTGGGACTGATGTAGGAAAGAACGTTAGGGGTCAAATCCAATGGCCAAGAAAGAATTCTTGTGACCTCTTTGGTGCAAAAGGTGGTTTTATGAAAGCTCAGGAAGAGCTGCACTGGGGTCATGAGGAGTGGCCCATTATATACTTTCAAGTTGGGAGGGGGTTAGGGATAGGGTAAGTCTCTAAGGAAGTTTGGAAGCAAGGTTGCCAGGAGCTTGAGGGGGCTAGCTATTGTTGGGAAAGGGTAATTTATTACCACCTAATAAAACCTGAGTCATGAGAACCTTCAGATGTATATCGGTGGGCCATCTGCTTGGGGTGTGATAACCAACACATATCTTGGGGGGTTTAGAGATAAAGAAAGTTTCCAAAGGAAGTTTTATATACTAAAGTTGGACCTACGGGATCTGGCGGTTGGGGGTGCTTTCGGGACAGGGTTGCCTTTCCCCCTTAGCAGAGTATCAATAGAGGCAGTTGAGTCCCTAGAGGAATGTCCCTCTGCCTGTTTCAAGGGTTTATCAGTGGCCTGTAGGTATAAGGAAATTTAATAATTTTTCTTCTGCCTTTGTTCCCCACATCAGTGCTGGCCCCCGAGGTTGCTTTGGGATTAGATATCACAGGGTCTCTCGGGCCGGAGTAGCTGTGAGGGACAGGGGTGTGCTCTCTAATAGAGGCTGCTTGGATCATGTGGGAGACTCCTCCCACAGGCTGGGAGGTGGAGTTTTTGACTCTACAAGATTTCTACCTGAGTAGAGCTCCTGGTTTCCTTCATCCCTGACTTCGTGGCAGGATCCATCCTTCCTGCAGCATTTCTAGGTGCCTGTTTGGAGACAGCCCTGCTCTGGCTGTGAGGTGAGCAAATCCCAGGTCCTTGCACCGTGGAGCCTCCACTGGAGGCCCGAGCACAGTGCGATGCGGGCACAGCCGGTGAGTTTCTTCCTACCATGGGGCCCAAGCAACCCAATGGAGAGGGACTTGTGGTGAGCAAGAATGGATGAAGACCCCCGAGAGTGGGAAATGTGTGACTTCAGCCTGAGAGGCCACCAGCTTCCCCTGGAGCTCACCTGCTTGCAGGGCAGCACAGAGCAGGTGGGAGGGCCTCCAGCCCCAGATTTGGGGAGCACTGTCCCCAGCTCATTCCCTGAGAATCACATTGAGGCAACAGCCGCAAATCCTTATTTGGACTTGTAGCCTAATCGGGTCCAGGGCTCTTCCAGAACCAGGGAACCCAGAGGACTCTTCTGGGAAGAATCACCTTCCAGCCAACTAGCACCTCCCTGGGAATATATTCTAGTCTCTTCCAGCTGTGCCTTTGGGAAACTTATGCTCATTTCTGCAGGTAATGCCTTGAAGTTAGACATACCCCTTATCCGTGTAGAGACGGAGCCTATGACCTGGACACTCGCCTTGTTCCAGATCCCAGGCAACCCTGAACCGCTAGGCCCACAGGCACAGTCCATGCACAGTACGTCTGGACCGGTTGCCTGATTGGGGCCCAGGTGTCTCCCTTGCCAGACAGCCCAGCTGTCTCTTATTGGAGGAATTGCCAGCCAGTGGCCCTTCCTTGCCCTGGCTAGTCCAGTATCCTCCAGCTGTGCCTAAGGTGAGCCTAGGCTGTGTTGTGCATAGAAGGCATGTGACTGTACAAACCCCTTGTAGCCCAAGCGCCAGTTCCTGCAAACCCTTGCCCTGTTCCAGATCCCTGGGAACCCTGCACTGAGCAGCCCTGCATGTGCAGGGCACACTCCTTCAGCAGGTCTTGGGCAGCTGGGGCCTGGCCCCAATCAACTGCCCAAGAATCTTTGTGAGGTAGCAGTTTTATTTTGTATTTCTTCAGTTTAATCAATTGCTAAATTGAAGTATCATTGATACACATTATCTTCTAGTTTGAGGTGGATCAACATCAGAGTGATCCAGTAGTTTTATACATTACGAAATGATCCTTAGGGTAAGTCTAGTTACCATCCGTCATCTTACAAAGTGACTGGAATTATATTGACCATATTCCCTATGTGTATATTCCATCCCCATGGCCTGTTTATTTTATAACTCAAAGTTTGTACCGCTTAATCCCCTCACCTGTATCATCTGCCCCTGACCCCTTCTTCCCCCTCTGGTAACCAACAGCTTGCTTCCTTCCTCTATGAGTCTGGTTCTGTTTTGTTTTGTTTCACTCTTTTGTTTTTTTAGATTCCACATATAAGTGAAATCCTAGTAGATTTGTTTTTCTGTGATTCATTTCACTTAGCATAATACTCTTAGGTCCATTCAAGTTGTTGCAAATGTTAAGATTGCATTCATTTTTCCGGCTGAGTTATATTCCTTATGTATACATACCTCATCTTCTTTATACATTTATCAACAGCCACTTAGGGTTGCATCAGTATCTTGGTCCTTGTAAATAATGCTGCCAGAAACACAAGGATGTGTATATCTTTCCGGATGGGTGTTTCTTTGTTTTCTTCATGTATATACCCAGAAGTGGATTTGCTGGGTCATACAGTATTTCTATGTTTCATTTTTTGAGGACCTTCCATAGTGGCTACACCAATGCACATCACCAGCAAGACTGCACGAGGGTTCCATTTTCTCCACATCCTCGCCAACACTTGTTATTTTTTGTCTTTTTGGTAATAGCCACTCTGACAGGTAGGAAGTCATATCTCATTGTGGTTTTGATACCTGAGGATCAGTGATGTTGAACAGCTTTTCGGAAGCCTGTTGGCCACCTGTGTTTTCTTTGGGAAAGAGTCGATTCAAGTCTTCTACCCGTGTTTAAATCAGGTTATTTGTGGTTTTGGCATGAAGTTGTATAAGTTCGTTACATATGCTCAGTATTAACTCTCACTGGATGTACCTTTTGCATATGTTTTCTCCCATTCACTGGGTTGCCTTTTCCTTATGTTGTAGGTTTCCTTTGTTTTGCAAAAGCTGTTCACTTTGCTATGAAGGCACTTGTTTATTTTAGCTTCTGTGGCCCTTGCCTGAGGGGACTGGTCCAAAAAGTATATCGCTAAGACCAATGTCAGAGAGCTTCCTGACCATGTTTTCTTCTAGGAGTGTTATGGTTTCAGTCTTAACAGTCAAGTTTGTAATTGATTTTGAGTTTATTTTTGTGTATGCTGGAAGACAGTAGTCCAGTTTCATTCTTACGCATGTCCAGTCTTTCCAGCAACCTTTATTGAAGACACTGTCCTTTCCCCCTTGTATGGACTTGCCTCCTTGGTCATCAGTTGATGGACCTTTATATGCATGGCTTCTCCTGGGCTCTCTGTTCGATTCCATTCACCTGTAGGTCTGAGTGCCCTACTGTTTTGATTATTAGAGTTTTGTAGTAGAGTTTGAAATCAGGCAATGTGATACCTCCGTGGAGGCTGCAGTTTTCAACTGGCCAGAGTCAGAACCCGTTTGGACCAACTCTGGATGGGGTCCCGGGCATGACCAGCAGTAAAGACTCCCCAGTGTGTCTTCCTGGAAGATGCCCTACCCAGCCTGTCTGGCTCTGTCCTGGCAAGATTGGTTTCTCTATCTCTGCCCTCAAGGGAAAACTGTGTAATTAGAGTTGGGAATGAGGCAGGTGGCCTTGTGCCCCCAGAAGCCTGCTCCGGTGACCGGCCTCTCCCGTTTGTTGCCCTGTTGATGCACAGCATGTGCATGCGCAGTAAGAACCCCATCAGCCAGGCTTGGGCAGGCCTAGGTAGCTCAGGCTGCCTCCCAACCACCTGCATACCTTCCAGGGTAGAGGGAGTCAACCCTCCAAATTTTTCGGAAGCAGCTTTTAAGTGGTGACAGTCAGCCTGATGCAGTCCAAGGCTTCCCACACTCAGTATTCCCAGGTGTCTCATATGGGGCCGGGGTGCTTTTGTCAGTTGCCTGCTCCATCCTGGCAAAGCAGTGCAGATACTCGTGGTTCTGCTGTAGGGGAAAAGATGAGCATTTGTGTAGCTTATTGCTTGGATGTCGGCATATGCCGAGTACCCCATCGATCTCATGGTTAATTTTGGTGTGTGGGCCCCACCACCCTGGAGACCAGGGACCAGCCCCAGCTCCAGGTGCCTGAAGTGCGCTCAGTGCCTCGGGTGAGCTGAGAGGAGAGCGCTGCGCATGTGTCAGCTTGGGGCAGAGTAGCCGGTGATGTGGAACAGGACAAGCGTGGGGAGAGTTCGCCTGAATGCAGGGCTTGAGGTTCCTTGACTATGACCCTGTAGCAACCAGTCAGGACGAGAGTGACCTGGGGGCAGCGAGAACAGGATCAGCAGTCAGCAGGACTGAGAGTCTAGACAGGCTTTGAAACACAAGGGAGTCCCCCAACAGAAGGGGGATCCTGTGATGCCTTGGGTTCTTCCAGGTCAGAAGGCCATAGCGGGCCCCGTGATCCCAGGCCCACCCAGACTCGAGGGAGGGCCGGGCTGCACAGTGCAGGTCCTGACCCAGGCAGCCTGTTCTGGGCTCCCACAGTTGGGGCTCCCCCCAACCTCCTCAATGCTCCCCAAGGCCAGAGGTTGGGATGCAGGTGGTGGGAAGTAAGGTCTTCTCCTTGGGGAGACTCAGAGCCTCCTACTATGGCTTGATGAAGGGAGGGAAAGTTCTTCTCTACCCGCAAGGTCTTAGTAGGACTCAGAATTAAAATGGCACGAGTCAGATTAATAGGACAGTGATTGGGGGCCCACTAATGCAACTGAGACTCAAAGAAGGGACTGAGGCAGGCAGTTTTACCCATTTTAGACAAAGTGACAATAAATCTGTGAGGCATTGACAGGACAAAGAACCCTGAGCTTTGGGAGCTTGGATTAGTAAGGAAGTCTAGACAGAGTTTGGGCTGGAGCAGTACATGGTAAAACGTAACAGGGGTTGTTTCTAAAGCCTTTTGGGCTCTAAATTCCCCAGCTCTGGGGATAAGGCAGTCTCTTCACCTCCTGCTTCAGAGAGGGTACCTGTTCCATGCGAGATGTATTTCCTGCTTTCAGGGGAAGGTCTAAGTGTCCTTGCACAGGCTGAGTCCTAAGTGACTTGTACGGAAAATATTTAGTATGCCAGGGGCACCTGGCTGGCTCAGTCAGTGGAGTGTGGGACTCTGCATCTTCAGGTCATGAGTTTGAGACCCAGGTAGGGTGTAGGGATTGCTTAAAACTAAAATCAGAAACACATCAATAATCAGTATACCAAAATGGCACATTTTGGGGGCAGCCTGTTTTTGGCCTCTACAATGAACTGGGGAGATTTCCTGGTCTGCACAGCATCCCTGGATTTGTCCGTGGGAGACGTGGTAGCGGTCTCCTTAGCTGTGTTCAAGCAAATGGGCAAACAGGTGAGCAGACGGCCTCTCCTTCCAAAGAAGACATCCAAATGGCCAACAGACACATGAAAAAGTGATCAACATCACTCGGCATCAGGGAAATCCAAATCAAAACCTCAATGAGATACCACTTCACACCAGTCAGAATGGGTCAAATTAAAAAGTCAGGAAACGACAGATGTTGGCGGGGATGCGGAGAAAGGGGAACCCTCCTATACTGTTGGTGGGAATGCAAGCTGGTGCAGCCACTCTGGAAAACAGTTCCTCAAAAACTTGAAAATAGAGCTACCCTATGTTCCAGCAATTGCACTACTGGGTATTTACCCCAAAGATACAAAAGTAGGGATCCGAAGGGGTACGTGCACCCCGATGTTTATAGCAGCAATGTCCACAATAGCCAAACTGTGGAAAGAGCCAAGATGTCCATCGACAGATGAATGGATAAAGAAGAGGTGGTATATATATACAATGGAATATTATGCAGCCATCAAAAGGAAGGAGATCTTGCCATTTGCAACGACGGGGATGGAACTGGAGGCTATTATGTTGAGTGAAATAAGTCAAACCGAGAAAGACATGTATCATATGATCTCACTGATATGAGGAATTCTTAATTGCAGGAAACAAACTGAGGGTTGCTGGAGTGGGGGGTGGGGTGGGAGGGATGGGGTGACTGGGTGATAGACACTGGGGAGGGTATGTGCTCTGGTAAGCGCTGTGAATTGTGCAAGACTGTTGAATCTCAGATCTGTACCTCTGAAACAAATAATGCAATATATGTTAAGAAAAAAAAAGAAGAAGAAGAAGGTAGAGGGAGGGGAAGAATGAAGCGGGGGAAATCGGAGGGGTAGGCGAACCATGACAGACGATGGACTCTGAAAAACAAACAGGGTTCTAGAGGGGAGGGGGGTGGGAGGATGGGTTAGCCTGGTGGTGGGTATTGAGGAGGGCACATTCTGCATGGAACACTGGGTGGTATGCACAAACAATAAATCATGGAACACTACATCTAAAACTAATGATGCAATGTATGGGGATTAACATAAGAATAAAAAATAAATAAATAAAAAGCTAGTGAGAAGAGTGATTTTTTTTACATTTTTTGCACACCTCTTTTTTTTTTTTACTTGTATTTTTTAGTTTTATTTAAATTCAAGTTAGCTAACATATAGTGTATTGTTAATTTGGGGGGTAGAATTTACTGATTCATCATTTTCATATAACACCCAGTGCTCATGACATCAAGGGCCCTCCTTAATGCCCATCCACCAATTACCCCGTCCCCCCACCCACTTCCCTTCCCCTCCAGCAACCCTCAGTTTGTTCTCTGTAGGTAAGGGTCTCTGATTGTTTGTCTCCTTCTCTGCTTTTAGCCTATTTTATTTTTCCTTCCCTCCCCTAAGTTCATCAGTTCTGTGTCTTAAATTCCTCATATGAGTGAAATCTGATGGTATTTACTTTCTCTGAATGACTTCATTCACTTAGCATAATACCCTCCAGGTCCATTCACAGTGTGGCAAGGGGCAAGATTTCCTTCCTGTTGATGGCTGAGGAATATCCATTGTGTATCTATACCAAGTCTTCTTGATCTATTCATCAGTCGATGGACATCAGGGCTCTTTCCATAGTTTGGCTCTTGTGGACATTGGTGCAGTAACATTGGGGTGCATGTGCCCGTTCTAATCACTACATTTCTGTCCTTTGGATACATACCTAGTAGTGCATTTGCTGGGTCATAGGGTAGTTCTAGTTTTAAGTTTCTGAGGAACCTTCATACTATTCCGAGTGGTGGCACCAGTCGACATTCCCACCTGCAGCGTAAGAGGGTTCCCCTTTCTCTGCATCCTCGCTAACATATGTTGTTTCCTGAGCTGTTCAGTTTAGCCATCTGACCGGTGTGAGGGGGTATCTCATTATGGTTTTGATTTGTATTACTCTGATGAAGAGCGATATTGAGCATTGTTTTATGTGTCTGTTAGCCATTTATGTGTTCCTTGCGGATTTGTCTGTTCGTGTCTTCTGGCAATTTCTTGACTGGATTTTTTGGGATTTGGAGGTTGAGTTTGTGAGTTCTTCATAGATTTTGGAGACCAGACCTTTATCTGATAGGTGAGTTGCAAAAGTCTTCTCCCATTGTGGAGGCTGCTTTTAGTTTTGTTGATTGTTTCTTTTGCTGTGCAAAAGCTTTTTTCCCCCCGAGGATGTCCCAATGGTTCATGTTTGGTTTTGTTTCCCTTGCATCTAGAGACGTGTCTAGGAAGAAGTTGTTGTGGCCAAGGTCAAAGAGTGTGTTGTTTGTATTCTGCTCTAGGATTTTGGTGGATTCCTTGCTCACATTTAGGTCTTTCATGCATTTTGAGTTTATTTTTGTGTATGGTGTAAGAAAGTGGTCCGGGTTCATTCTTCTGCATGTGGCTGTCTAATTTTCCCAACACCATCTGTTGAAGAGACTGTCTTTTTTTTCCATTGGCTATTCCTTCCCCCTTTGTCAAAGATTAGTTGACCGTAGAGTTGAGGGTCAATTCCTGGGTCCTCTATTCTGCTCCATTGATCTAGGTGTCTG
>NW_025409769.1:0-11438 GCF_002201575.2 Neomonachus schauinslandi
TTTTTTTTTTTAAAGATTTTATTTATTTATTTGAGACAGAGAGAATGAGAGACAGAGAGCATGAGAGGGAGGAGGGTCAGAGGGAGAAGCAGACTCCCTGCCGAGCAGGGAGCCCGATGCGGGACTCGATCCCAGGACTCCAGGATCATGACCTGAGCCGAAGGCAGTCGCTTAACCAACTGAGCCACCCAGGCGCCCGAATTTTTTTTTTTTAGTTCCATAATACCAGCACCCAGAGATATACTCTCTTACTATGCTAGTATTTCCCCTTAGTGTAATGATTCATGTGCTTATATTAATTGAAAATTTTATTAACAAAAATGCATATTTACACAGGTTCAACTCAATTCTTCCCACCTATTATGTCATAAGCATTTTTCATATTATTAAATATTTTTTAGAAAAAACACATTTTGTAAAGCCTGAAGAGTATTCACACTTTAATCATTATCCTACTACTGGAACAGTAAACTGTTTTCAATTGTTTGTTACAATAAATTCACCTAAGTTATAGCATTCTTAGACAAGTTATTGCTTCATATCTGCGTATATGTTCAGTGTAAATTCTATGATATATAATTACTAAGGCAATGGATATGAATGTTTTTAAATCTCATGTTTCATCTTATTAAATTCACATGTAGAAATGTTATTCAAAACCCTAGTGGTTCTCCATGTCAAAGTAAAAGCCAAAATCCTAATAAGGTCTGCTTATCTGGCACACTATTTAAATCTCAACCTCCCCTTCACTACTTTCTTCCTCATTTACCTTACAGCAAGCAGATGTGGTATCCTGACTTCTCTTTTTACACAACAGGCATGTTCTAACCTCTCAAAGTCTTCTTGTGGATTACTCTTCCCTCAGCCATCTTCTTGGGGTTGGCCATATAACCTGCATTTTTTCCCTCAAATTTTACCTCCTCAGAACATATCTCAACATAATAAAGGACATAAAAACCCACAGCTAACATCACCCTCAATGGGGAAAAACTGAGAGCTTTGACCCTAAGGTCAGGAATAAGACAAGGATGTCCACTCTCACCACTTTTATTCAACCTAGTACTGGAAATCCTAGCCACAGCAGTCAGAAAACAAAAAGAAATGAAGGGTATCTAAATTGGTAAGGAAGAAGTAAAACTTACACTGTTTGCACATGACATGATACTATATACAGAAAACCTGAAAGACTCAATTAAAAAACTGCTAGAACTGATAAAAGAATTCAGTAAAGTTACAGGATAACAAAATCAACTTACAGAAATCTGTTGCATTTCTATATACCAATATTGAAGCAGCAGAGAGAGAAATTAAGAAAACAATCCTGTTTACAACTGCACCAGAAATAATAACATACCTAGGAATAAACCTAACCAAAGAGGTAAAAGATCTGTACTCTGAAAACCATAGAACACTTATGAAAGAAATTGAAGATGATACAAAGGAATGGAAAAACATTCCATGCTCATGGACTGGAAGAACAAATATTGCTAAAATGTTTATACTACCCAAAGCAATCTACACATTTAATGTAATCCCCATCAAAATACCAAAAGCATTTTTCACAGAGCTAGAACAAAGAATCTTAAAATTTTTATGGAACCACAAAAGACCCCAAATAGTCAAAGAAACCTTGAAAAAGAAAGGCAAAGCTGGAGACATCACATTTCTGCACTTCAAGTTATATTACAAAGCTGTAGTGATCAAGACAGTGTGGTATTGGCACAAAAACAGACGCATTGATCAATGGACCAGAAGAGAAAACCCAGAAATGAACCCACAACTATGTGGTCAGCTGATCTTCAACAAAGCAGGAAAGAATATCCAATAGGAAAAAGTCTCTTCAACAAATGGTGTTGGGAAAACTGGACAGCAACATGTAAAAGAATGAAACTGGACCACTTTCTTACACCATACACAAAAATAAATTCAATATGGATGAAAGACATAAATGTGAGACAGGAAACCATCAAAATCCTGGAGGAGAACACAGGCATTAACTTCTTTGACATTGGTTGTAGCTAGATCTTCTATCTTCTTACTAGATATGCCTCCTGAGGCAAGGGAAACAAAAATAAACAATAGGGGCTTCATCAAGATAAAAAGCTTTTGCACAATGAAGGAAACAATTGACCCAACTAAAAAGCAACCTATGGAATGGGAGAAGATATTTGCAAATGACATATCTGGTAAAGGGGTAGTTTTCCAAATCTATAAAGACCTTATCAAACTCAACACCCAAAAAAACAAATAGTCCAGTTAAGAAATGGGCAGAAGACATGAATACACATTTCTTGAAAGAAGACATACAGAGGGCCAACAGACACATGAAAAGATGCTCATTATCACTTACTATCAGAGAAATGCAAATGAAAACTGCAATGAGATAGCACCTCACTTCTGTCAGAATGGTTAAAATCAACAACACAAGAAACAACAGGTGTTGGTGAGGATGTGGAGAAAGGGGAACCTTCTTACACTGTTACTGGGAATGCAGCCTGGTAGAGCCATTCTGGAAAAGAGTATGGAAGCTCCTCAAAAAGTCAAAAATAGAACTACCCTACCATCAATTGTACTACCAGGTCTTTACTCAAAGGATACAAAAATACCGATTTGCAGGGATACATGCACTCCAATGTGTATAGCAGCATTATCAACAATAGCCAAATAATGGAAAGAGCCCAAATGTCTATTGACCAGTGAATGGATAAAGAAGATGTGGTGTGTGTGTGTGTGTGTGTGTGGTATGGTGTGTGGGTGCACATGTGCGTAATGGAATATTACTCAGCCATCAAAAAGAATGAAATCTTGCCATTTGCAACAATGTGAATGGAGCTAGAGAGTATTATGCTAAGTGAAATAAGCCAGTCAGAGAAAGAAAAAGATCATTTGATTTCACTCACATGTGGAATTTAAGAAACAAAACATATGAACTAGGGGGAAAAAAGAGAGGCAAACTAGAATACAGACTGTCAACTACAGGGAACAAACTGAGGGTGACAGGAGGGTAGGTTGGTGGGGGGATAGGGTAATTGGATGATGGGTATTAAGGAGGGCAGTAGTTGTGACGAGCACTGGGTGTTGTATTTAAGTGATGAATCATTAAATTCTATACCTGAAACTGATATTATACTGTATTTTAACGGGAATTTAAATAAAAACTTAAAAAATTATATATATATATGTGTATATATATACACATATATATATATGTATTTAAAAAAATAGAACACTGTGGTGAACGAAGAATACACAGAATGTGACTGGTGTGTAAAGGAGACACACTAAACTCACTTTGATAGAAGATGATGCCTGAGCTGTGTCTGGAAGGATAAACAGGCACTGGGAAGGTGAGGGAGGCGAGAAATCTTTCCAACTAGAGGAAACAATATGACAGAAGACCTGAGTTTTGATAAAGAGTTTGTTATAATCAAAGAACTACAAAAAAAAAGTGATGTGTGACTGAATCATATAATAAAAGGAAGGAAGATGGAGTGGAGAAAAGATGCAGATCTAGAAGTTTGCAGATCTTGTTGAATGAAACACAGACTTTACCCTGAAAATTATGGAAAGGGTTAAACCATGATTAACTTTGTGGCTTCTCAGGGGGTGGTAGAGACCTTCCCAGGTGAAAATTCGGCATCCATTGACCTAGTAGTCAAATAATGCCACACTGCACAGGAACAGCACTTGTAATTATTGCCATATTATCACATAACTCTTGAAATGGAAAAGCCTCATCTTTTTAACTTGAGGGTAAATTTTTAAGAATACAAACAATTATATGGGGGCACCTGCGTGGCTCAGTCAGTTAAGCGTCTTCCTTCAGCTCAGGTCATGATCCCAGGGTCCTGGGATCAAGCCCCGCATCGGGCTCCCTGTTCAGTAGAGAGCCTGCTTCTCCCTCTCCCTCTGCCTGCTGCTCTGCTTACTTGTGCTTTCTATCTCTCTGTCAAATAAATAAATGAAATCTTAAAAAAAAAAAAAGAATTATATGCTTTCTTGCATCCTCAATAAAATCTTGCTTAGTGCCTTGCACACAGTATGTATTTCCTAAGTATACATTTTTATTTTAACTGGAATAGTTTTAATTTTATTCAGAATAAGGCTTCTGTCCTGATTTTAGAAAGATAATATAAAAATAGATACCTTGATATAGATATTTTGATATAGGTATAATGATATAAATATGTTGATATATTCATATTTATATTTATCTGTGGGGTGGAGCTAACATTAACTACCCCTGCTGTATACTGACTACATATGGTATGCATTCATAAGTGTATACAAGACACACTATATATATTATAAATTATCATAGATACTAGGCTAGAAAAATATTGTTAAGATCATTTTATACATTTTGTAGATAAGGAAACAGATTCAGAGAAGCTAGGTTAGTTGTTTGGAGTCACACATCTAATAAGCAGTACCAGTAGCTAGCAAGTAGTTATCTCAAAAAGTAAATCACCATAGTTATTAAATAGCGTTAGAAAATAACTTTTAATGGCAATAGCCCTCTATGGGAAAGAATTCTGAAGAGGCTTAAGTAGAACTAAAATGATCTTTTGCTTTTGATATTCTGAGACTAAAATCAACCTTTTAAAACAAAATTGTAACAAAATATTATTGTCATTGCATTTTAGATACATGTCCAGGGGTGGATATAAGAATTGCTAGTCAGAGAAAGAAAAATATGATATGATTTCAATCATGTGTGGAATTTAAGAAACAAATGAACAAAGGGAAAAAAAAAAAAGAGGGAAGCAAACCAAGAAACAGACTCTTAACTATAGAGAACTGATGGCTACCAGAGTCGAGGTTGGTAGAGGCATGGGTAAAACAGGTGATGGGGATTAAGGAGTGCACTTGCTGTGATGAACACTGGGTATTGTATGGAAGTGTTGAATCGCTATATTGTACACTTGAAACTAATATTACACTGTATGTTCACTAACTGAGTGAACTGGAATTTAAATAAAAATTTAAGGAACTTAAAAAGAAAAATTAACAACAACAACAAAGAATTGGTTGTCTTAGCCAAATCACCAAAATGAAGCGTCCCTGGGCCTTTATATTTTTTTTTTCTCATTTTTTAAATTTAATTTTACTATGTTATGTTAATCACCATGCCTTACATCATTACATCATTAATTTTTGATGTAGTGTTCCATGATTCCTTGCCCTTTATATTTCTAAATCTTTCCACATTGAATCTTTAGGTGATCTTAAGGAATTAAGACTTCAGTTTCCAAACATTAGTTTTAATATTCATTAGTTCTTCAGCATACCATGAGAACCCGTGAGCAAGATTTTAAAATGGTTTGTCTTGCTCAAAGAGCCTGGACATAATTTTTATGGATAATGGTAATATTATAGAAATTGCTATAATTCTTTTTATGCTATAGCTAGGCATTTAGCTGAATCCTCCAAATGGGTTATCTTATTTAATCTTTCAACAGCTCTATGAGTAGCTATTAGTAATACTCTAAGTTTATAGATGAGGACATTAAAATTTAGGGAGTTAGGCAATTTGCTAAATATCATACAATGAGGAAATGGTAGCAATGGGATTTGAAACAAGGGAGTCTGACTTCAGAGTGTTCCTCGTGGTTCTTTATGCTCTGACAAGACAAGTAAGGTATTCCAGGCATGTATGAATAGAAGAAACACCCAAAGATGCTTGGGAAATTTCCAGCAATCCAATGTGAGGGAAGATAAATATTTTGGCAAAAGGAGAATATGTTGTCTCCTTAAAGGATAATAATTTATGATAGAAGATATTTCTTTCAAGTTATTAAAGTTCTGGATTATATGAATTTTAAAAATGTGCTAAAGCAATTCAAAGAGCTTGTTGAAGCAAAGATGAGACTGGTCACATCAGATATCATCCTCCTAAAGGACTAGGAAATTGAAAACCAGAATCCAGGCAACTAAAAAAAATATTTTTGGTTTAGCAAAGTGTTTTCAATTCTAAAAATCCAGGGTGGATGAAGAATAATTCAATTTTGTTATTATTCTTGCTTCTTCCTCCTCTTAAATGGTCATTGTACATTTATTCTGGAACCCATTTCTAATCAAGAGCATAAAGTGATTATTCTTAACTGTACTCTGAGACTTGTTTTCTCAACAGGGATTTTCCTTCTGATTTCATTAAACTTAGGAGTACTTAGAAATCCTTCAGAAATGAACATTGAAAAATTTATTATGACAGCCCATCCTTATCACATCTTCACTGAGTGTTAAATAAAACTAAGTCTCAGTTATTGCTCCATTCAAATAACTAAATTACCTCTTACTTAGAATAATCACTCATCTAACAACTCTTGGTTGACCTCACATCTGACATTTCTCTTCTGCTGCAGTTAGAACAATCCCACTTCATTAATTTATATATTACCAGTAGTCAGTGCAACCAAGATTTAATTGCCACATGACCTGTTTACATGTATTCTTGTTTTTTTTTGTTTTGTTTGTAATCTGTACTGCCCAGACTCATGAATAGGGCAGAAGTGTTACTTAAACAGAATATGTTCTAAACAGAAGGAGCAGAAAGACACTTTATGAATTGGGACTCTGAAAAAAAAAGTCACCTTATAGAAGGCAGATGACAACTGGCGGCAGAGTCCATGCTAAGTTCTGACTTATCATGTGATCATTGTAGTGGAATATCTTCCTTAGCTTTTGGGTTCCAAATCCTATCTCTGCCTTGCCCTGGGACTTTAAAGATCATATGTTTCTATAACACAAATAGGACATTCTTATGTATATAGTTACCAAATCCAGCAACACAAAATAGGTCCCATTTAATTGTGTTCTTAAAGGGCTATTTTATTCTTGCTCAGTAGAAGTCGATTATTGAGAAGTCATAGTATGTCAGGGAATCAAACTGAAGGATTCAAGGGAACTGTTCCTTATTTCCAGTCACTTGTCTATTTAACATAGGAAACTTTTAAGTTATGATTTTGACTGTGTTCCACCTACTGTTGTAGCAGTCCTCAAATCACTTCAAAGACAAGAGACAGAATTAGTGATATAATGGTCTTTCCAATAAAAATTATGAAATATTGATCCCAATTATATCCATCAATTTCTATATTTATATATATATATATATATATTTAAAATGGAGGTCTACATTCCATAGAGAAAATCCTGTCTGGAGAATTTAACCAAACCCTGGTGTTTACTACCTATGATCAGGAGGCTGATATACAGAGTCAAATATGGCAATGGAGAGAAAACTGTGAATAGATTGGTCCATCTTGCATTTCTGGAACCATAGACGTTGTACCTATGATAGGGCAGTACTCTTAAATTGTACTGTAAACCCTTAACCAAAACTAAGTACTTTCTAGAGGGAGAATATTTTATTGGTTACAAGCAGGAAGGTAATCATCTTAGATTCAACTTCTGACTAGTTCTTAATAGTTTTTGCTCTTAGACAGGATATTTAACTTATTTACCTTTTTATAAAAGTGGTGATAATAAAAGTACACACATAGTAGATTTATTGTCAGGATTAAATGAGAATATGCATATACAAATTTGAGACAGAGCCTTATGTATTGTAATAAATTTCAGGTGTAATTACTGTAAGAATTCATAAGTGATCAGAAAGACATATCCAGAAAATAATTGCAAGTATTTTCTTCCTTTGGAATAGACAGGGGCACAAACACTAGACACACAAATACACATATCTAAAGATTGAATTTGCTTATTCCAGAGAAATAAAACATGGGTAAATCTTTGGTTAGATGCCTTGATTAGAAAGAAAATAGAAAGAAGAAAATATTGTTTGCAAAGTAGTTTTGGTTTTCTTTGCGAGTATTTAAAAAACATCATCAAACCAACATTCAGCTCCAAATTTAAATTAGGTTAAAACTTTTCTAGCTGTACTAGCTGCTTCCATTTTACTGATGAAGGTTATAGGATAACACTTTGAAAATCGTAACTCTCCCTAGGGGTCAGAAAGACTGCGAACACTACGTGTTGTCAATGTTGTCAAAAAATCTAATTCCTTAATGGAAGATTTCCAAAAAACCAGTAGTTAGCCATATGGATTTGAATAAATGTCCTAATTCTTTACAACTTTTTTATTCCTTAAGTCATTGTTTTTTTTCTTAGGTTTACCACTTCCCTGGGTTAATTCTCAATAAAAGCAGCTGATCTTTATCCAAATCTCCTCCAGCCCCCAACATCATTGCAAGGGAATGACAAAAGCTGAACTTTGAAGATTAGGTAGGAATTTTACTGGCAGAGAGGAAGAAAAGTGAGATATCTCACCATGGTTAGTGTTGATATGAACAGAAAATGGTGGCAAATAGGAAGCATCTGTATAGAGAAATAATGCAATAATGTTTAGGTTAAAATTATGCTGAATTTCCTATTATCAACTCAACATCACCTACCCTGCTTTCAGAGATTTGGGGTTAAGGGTCAATAAAGGCATTAATATGATATTTGAAAGGTAGAATACAAGGATAGCCCTTCAATCTTGGGAGCATTAGCAACCCACATAAGCCAAGGTTGAAATTCAGTTGGTTTCAGGCCGAATCCTGACAACTTCTCTGAGTTAGCTTTTGTAAATTTACTAGATAACCTTGAGACCCATAGTGGCCTCTACAAGCTTTTGAGAACTACCCATTCTAATGTGCAAGTTAAGAATGGTGAAGGAGGAGTGTTTGGGTTTTTCAGGAGCAGATCTTGAGTCAATTCAAATGCAGGTAGCTTAGTAGGTTAATAATACCAGCAAACACCAATTAAAGTGTAGAGAAAACAAGGAAGGAAAAGAAAACAATAAAGAGTGCGCTAAATCATGTTATCTCTATGGGTTACTTCAGCTTAATTCTTTAATTCTGTGGAAAACTCTACGAGTCTTGTGTGAAACTTGTGCCTCATTTTTAACCTGCCTGAGGATAAAGGAACTGGGATATTTCTATACCAACTCTCATTTGTCATTGGTTGAGAGCTGCTCCTAAAAAAAAAAAAAAAATCATTTTGGTCATCTTTGGTCTACTGTAAGCTTGAGAAGAGTAAATTTGGTGTAATAGAAAGCTCTTGGGTGTTTGGAAGTCAGCTCTTGTTTATTTCATAGTAAGGCCAGAGGCGATATGGCTTTACCATATCTATCAGCATTCTATTTATCCTTAATGCCCATCTCAAAAATTCTTTGTGAAATCATCACTAATTCCCTATATTTGGCATTAATTATGTCCTTAGCTCTACTCCCATAGCACTTTTCTGAAGTGAAGACACACTGCTTTATCTTCCAAATGATTTAGTATAATCTTTGCATGAAATGACAAGCTTGTTGAGTTGGAAGGGCTTGGTGAGGCAGGGAGTACAGTGTTTAGAAGCCCAGGTTTCAAGACAAACAGACTGGTGTTCTATTTAACCCCAGATCTTACACTTAAAAACTGTATGTTTTAGACTGGCAACTTATATCTTTAAGCATCAACTTTTTTATTTATAAAATGGGAATGTTCATGTGTATTGCAAAGCACTGTAATGATTACAATTCCTTTCTTATATCATATTTTCTTATTCTATATTCTAGTAGACAGAACTTGGATCAATGGGGGAAGTTAAAGAAAGGAATCCTATCCATGATCAGGAAGGTTGAGCATAGGTCATGTTTACTATTCAAAATTTTAGTAATAGTAATGTTTACTCCAAAATTTTACAAAGTAACGTAATGCATATTTTTAAGGCCTCAGCCAGCTCCACAATAATATTAGTGTCATTTAAATTAATGAACTTAAATTAATAATTTTAAAACAACTACTTTGGCTCTAGTCTTAGTATCAGCTGTGTAGTCTTATTCTTTTCCATTCCAGAAATTTTCATGACTACTTCTGGTACACATCCTCCCTGAAGTCTGAAGGTAAGGGATGTTACCTGTTTTGTTCACTACTGTATAATTAGCATTTACAGCATTGCGTCACATGTAATAGGTTTTCATAAATAATTGCTACCAAATGAATGAGGAGAAAGTGTGCATATGTATGTGTCCAAATACTGAATATGTATTTATATCTGAACTCATTATACTCAATTACTAAACTAAATCTGCTACTAAGCATACTATTATTGCTCCTTCTAAAGGCAAAGATACTAGAGCCTAAGCTCACATTAAATTTACTAAAACCTAGAAGGATCCTTTGAAACTATAGAACAATCTTTGAAAAATGCTGTGGAAACAGTTTCATTCAAGTAGGAATTGCAGTCAGGATACTGCTAACAAGAGATGTTACCCAGCTATATCATAACTTAGAGCAAGGGGAATACCTGACATAGTAAATACACATTAAAATGGGATTTTAGGGGGCACCTGGGGGATGCAGTTGGTTAAGTGTCCAACTCTTGGTTTTGGCTCAGGTTATGATCTCAGGGTCACGAAGATTGAGCCCCAAGTCAGGTTCCATGCTCAGCACAGAGTCTGCTTGAGACTCTTTCTCCCTTTCTCTCTGCCCCTCCCACTTGTGTTCTTTCTCTTCCTCTGTCTCAAATAAATAAATCTTTAAATGAGATTGTGAACCTGGTTGGCTCAGTTGGTTAAGCATCTGACTCTTGATTTTGGTTCAGGTCAAGATCTCAAGGTTGTGAGACCGAGTCCTGTGGCTGGCATGTGCAGGGTGTGGAGCCTACTTAAGATTCTCTCCCTCTGCCCATCCCCCCTCTTTCCCTCACTAAAAAAATTTAAAATAAATAAAATGGGATTTTGGTATTGAGATATAAGTTTAGAGAAGATAACTAAAGTCTTCAGATTTTAGCATTCTAAGTATATAATATAGTTATTAAAAATTCCTAGACAGACTGAGAATTATTTTTAAAAATTTATATATTTATGCATGCTAAATGAAAATCCAGTAATTTAAGAGTTAAAGTTATATCCCTAAGCGTTCGCAGTGGTGATTAAGAAAATAAGATTGAGTGTTAGATATATCTTAGGTTATGTCCTACTTCTGGCATTTGCTAGCTAAGATGTTTTGGGTAATGTAGCCACCCAAACACTTGGTTTTATAAGATATAAATGATGAATAATGCTTATTTCACATAATCACTGTAAAGATTAAAAGTTATGAAGTGTGTGAATGTTTCCTATAACCTCAAGGGCACCTGGGTGACTCAGTTGGTTAAACGTCTGCCTTCAGCTCAGGTCTTATCCCAGGGTCCTGGGATTTTTTTGTTTATGAATGATTTTGAAGAATTATTATTATTGCTTTCAAATATGTATGCTAATTTATAAAAAAACATAAATTGGTAAATATGTCTATGGAAGAATTTTTTTTTTATTTTTTTTTATTTATTTATTTATTTTTTTTTTTTAAAGATTTTATTTATTTATTTGAGACAGAGAGAATGAGAGACAGAGAGCATGAGAGGGAGGAGGGTCAGAGGGAGAAGCAGACTCCCTGCCGAGCAGGGAGCCC
>NW_025409770.1:0-11437 GCF_002201575.2 Neomonachus schauinslandi
TTTTTTTTTTTAAAGATTTTATTTATTTATTTGAGACAGAGAGAATGAGAGACAGAGAGCATGAGAGGGAGGAGGGTCAGAGGGAGAAGCAGACTCCCTGCCGAGCAGGGAGCCCGATGCGGGACTCGATCCCAGGACTCCAGGATCATGACCTGAGCCGAAGGCAGTCGCTTAACCAACTGAGCCACCCAGGCGCCCGAATTTTTTTTTTTTAGTTCCATAATACCAGCACCCAGAGATATACTCTCTTACTATGCTAGTATTTCCCCTTAGTGTAATGATTCATGTGCTTATATTAATTGAAAATTTTATTAACAAAAATGCATATTTACACAGGTTCAACTCAATTCTTCCCACCTATTATGTCATAAGCATTTTTCATATTATTAAATATTTTTTAGAAAAAACACATTTTGTAAAGCCTGAAGAGTATTCACACTTTAATCATTATCCTACTACTGGAACAGTAAACTGTTTTCAATTGTTTGTTACAATAAATTCACCTAAGTTATAGCATTCTTAGACAAGTTATTGCTTCATATCTGCGTATATGTTCAGTGTAAATTCTATGATATATAATTACTAAGGCAATGGATATGAATGTTTTTAAATCTCATGTTTCATCTTATTAAATTCACATGTAGAAATGTTATTCAAAACCCTAGTGGTTCTCCATGTCAAAGTAAAAGCCAAAATCCTAATAAGGTCTGCTTATCTGGCACACTATTTAAATCTCAACCTCCCCTTCACTACTTTCTTCCTCATTTACCTTACAGCAAGCAGATGTGGTATCCTGACTTCTCTTTTTACACAACAGGCATGTTCTAACCTCTCAAAGTCTTCTTGTGGATTACTCTTCCCTCAGCCATCTTCTTGGGGTTGGCCATATAACCTGCATTTTTTCCCTCAAATTTTACCTCCTCAGAACATATCTCAACATAATAAAGGACATAAAAACCCACAGCTAACATCACCCTCAATGGGGAAAAACTGAGAGCTTTGACCCTAAGGTCAGGAATAAGACAAGGATGTCCACTCTCACCACTTTTATTCAACCTAGTACTGGAAATCCTAGCCACAGCAGTCAGAAAACAAAAAGAAATGAAGGGTATCTAAATTGGTAAGGAAGAAGTAAAACTTACACTGTTTGCACATGACATGATACTATATACAGAAAACCTGAAAGACTCAATTAAAAAACTGCTAGAACTGATAAAAGAATTCAGTAAAGTTACAGGATAACAAAATCAACTTACAGAAATCTGTTGCATTTCTATATACCAATATTGAAGCAGCAGAGAGAGAAATTAAGAAAACAATCCTGTTTACAACTGCACCAGAAATAATAACATACCTAGGAATAAACCTAACCAAAGAGGTAAAAGATCTGTACTCTGAAAACCATAGAACACTTATGAAAGAAATTGAAGATGATACAAAGGAATGGAAAAACATTCCATGCTCATGGACTGGAAGAACAAATATTGCTAAAATGTTTATACTACCCAAAGCAATCTACACATTTAATGTAATCCCCATCAAAATACCAAAAGCATTTTTCACAGAGCTAGAACAAAGAATCTTAAAATTTTTATGGAACCACAAAAGACCCCAAATAGTCAAAGAAACCTTGAAAAAGAAAGGCAAAGCTGGAGACATCACATTTCTGCACTTCAAGTTATATTACAAAGCTGTAGTGATCAAGACAGTGTGGTATTGGCACAAAAACAGACGCATTGATCAATGGACCAGAAGAGAAAACCCAGAAATGAACCCACAACTATGTGGTCAGCTGATCTTCAACAAAGCAGGAAAGAATATCCAATAGGAAAAAGTCTCTTCAACAAATGGTGTTGGGAAAACTGGACAGCAACATGTAAAAGAATGAAACTGGACCACTTTCTTACACCATACACAAAAATAAATTCAATATGGATGAAAGACATAAATGTGAGACAGGAAACCATCAAAATCCTGGAGGAGAACACAGGCATTAACTTCTTTGACATTGGTTGTAGCTAGATCTTCTATCTTCTTACTAGATATGCCTCCTGAGGCAAGGGAAACAAAAATAAACAATAGGGGCTTCATCAAGATAAAAAGCTTTTGCACAATGAAGGAAACAATTGACCCAACTAAAAAGCAACCTATGGAATGGGAGAAGATATTTGCAAATGACATATCTGGTAAAGGGGTAGTTTTCCAAATCTATAAAGACCTTATCAAACTCAACACCCAAAAAAAACAAATAGTCCAGTTAAGAAATGGGCAGAAGACATGAATACACATTTCTTGAAAGAAGACATACAGAGGGCCAACAGACACATGAAAAGATGCTCATTATCACTTACTATCAGAGAAATGCAAATGAAAACTGCAATGAGATAGCACCTCACTTCTGTCAGAATGGTTAAAATCAACAACACAAGAAACAACAGGTGTTGGTGAGGATGTGGAGAAAGGGGAACCTTCTTACACTGTTACTGGGAATGCAGCCTGGTAGAGCCATTCTGGAAAAGAGTATGGAAGCTCCTCAAAAAGTCAAAAATAGAACTACCCTACCATCAATTGTACTACCAGGTCTTTACTCAAAGGATACAAAAATACCGATTTGCAGGGATACATGCACTCCAATGTGTATAGCAGCATTATCAACAATAGCCAAATAATGGAAAGAGCCCAAATGTCTATTGACCAGTGAATGGATAAAGAAGATGTGGTGTGTGTGTGTGTGTGTGTGTGGTATGGTGTGTGGGTGCACATGTGCGTAATGGAATATTACTCAGCCATCAAAAAGAATGAAATCTTGCCATTTGCAACAATGTGAATGGAGCTAGAGAGTATTATGCTAAGTGAAATAAGCCAGTCAGAGAAAGAAAAAGATCATTTGATTTCACTCACATGTGGAATTTAAGAAACAAAACATATGAACTAGGGGGAAAAAAGAGAGGCAAACTAGAATACAGACTGTCAACTACAGGGAACAAACTGAGGGTGACAGGAGGGTAGGTTGGTGGGGGGATAGGGTAATTGGATGATGGGTATTAAGGAGGGCAGTAGTTGTGACGAGCACTGGGTGTTGTATTTAAGTGATGAATCATTAAATTCTATACCTGAAACTGATATTATACTGTATTTTAACGGGAATTTAAATAAAAACTTAAAAAATTATATATATATATGTGTATATATATACACATATATATATATGTATTTAAAAAAATAGAACACTGTGGTGAACGAAGAATACACAGAATGTGACTGGTGTGTAAAGGAGACACACTAAACTCACTTTGATAGAAGATGATGCCTGAGCTGTGTCTGGAAGGATAAACAGGCACTGGGAAGGTGAGGGAGGCGAGAAATCTTTCCAACTAGAGGAAACAATATGACAGAAGACCTGAGTTTTGATAAAGAGTTTGTTATAATCAAAGAACTACAAAAAAAAAGTGATGTGTGACTGAATCATATAATAAAAGGAAGGAAGATGGAGTGGAGAAAAGATGCAGATCTAGAAGTTTGCAGATCTTGTTGAATGAAACACAGACTTTACCCTGAAAATTATGGAAAGGGTTAAACCATGATTAACTTTGTGGCTTCTCAGGGGGTGGTAGAGACCTTCCCAGGTGAAAATTCGGCATCCATTGACCTAGTAGTCAAATAATGCCACACTGCACAGGAACAGCACTTGTAATTATTGCCATATTATCACATAACTCTTGAAATGGAAAAGCCTCATCTTTTTAACTTGAGGGTAAATTTTTAAGAATACAAACAATTATATGGGGGCACCTGCGTGGCTCAGTCAGTTAAGCGTCTTCCTTCAGCTCAGGTCATGATCCCAGGGTCCTGGGATCAAGCCCCGCATCGGGCTCCCTGTTCAGTAGAGAGCCTGCTTCTCCCTCTCCCTCTGCCTGCTGCTCTGCTTACTTGTGCTTTCTATCTCTCTGTCAAATAAATAAATGAAATCTTAAAAAAAAAAAAAGAATTATATGCTTTCTTGCATCCTCAATAAAATCTTGCTTAGTGCCTTGCACACAGTATGTATTTCCTAAGTATACATTTTTATTTTAACTGGAATAGTTTTAATTTTATTCAGAATAAGGCTTCTGTCCTGATTTTAGAAAGATAATATAAAAATAGATACCTTGATATAGATATTTTGATATAGGTATAATGATATAAATATGTTGATATATTCATATTTATATTTATCTGTGGGGTGGAGCTAACATTAACTACCCCTGCTGTATACTGACTACATATGGTATGCATTCATAAGTGTATACAAGACACACTATATATATTATAAATTATCATAGATACTAGGCTAGAAAAATATTGTTAAGATCATTTTATACATTTTGTAGATAAGGAAACAGATTCAGAGAAGCTAGGTTAGTTGTTTGGAGTCACACATCTAATAAGCAGTACCAGTAGCTAGCAAGTAGTTATCTCAAAAAGTAAATCACCATAGTTATTAAATAGCGTTAGAAAATAACTTTTAATGGCAATAGCCCTCTATGGGAAAGAATTCTGAAGAGGCTTAAGTAGAACTAAAATGATCTTTTGCTTTTGATATTCTGAGACTAAAATCAACCTTTTAAAACAAAATTGTAACAAAATATTATTGTCATTGCATTTTAGATACATGTCCAGGGGTGGATATAAGAATTGCTAGTCAGAGAAAGAAAAATATGATATGATTTCAATCATGTGTGGAATTTAAGAAACAAATGAACAAAGGGAAAAAAAAAAAAGAGGGAAGCAAACCAAGAAACAGACTCTTAACTATAGAGAACTGATGGCTACCAGAGTCGAGGTTGGTAGAGGCATGGGTAAAACAGGTGATGGGGATTAAGGAGTGCACTTGCTGTGATGAACACTGGGTATTGTATGGAAGTGTTGAATCGCTATATTGTACACTTGAAACTAATATTACACTGTATGTTCACTAACTGAGTGAACTGGAATTTAAATAAAAATTTAAGGAACTTAAAAAGAAAAATTAACAACAACAACAAAGAATTGGTTGTCTTAGCCAAATCACCAAAATGAAGCGTCCCTGGGCCTTTATATTTTTTTTTTCTCATTTTTTAAATTTAATTTTACTATGTTATGTTAATCACCATGCCTTACATCATTACATCATTAATTTTTGATGTAGTGTTCCATGATTCCTTGCCCTTTATATTTCTAAATCTTTCCACATTGAATCTTTAGGTGATCTTAAGGAATTAAGACTTCAGTTTCCAAACATTAGTTTTAATATTCATTAGTTCTTCAGCATACCATGAGAACCCGTGAGCAAGATTTTAAAATGGTTTGTCTTGCTCAAAGAGCCTGGACATAATTTTTATGGATAATGGTAATATTATAGAAATTGCTATAATTCTTTTTATGCTATAGCTAGGCATTTAGCTGAATCCTCCAAATGGGTTATCTTATTTAATCTTTCAACAGCTCTATGAGTAGCTATTAGTAATACTCTAAGTTTATAGATGAGGACATTAAAATTTAGGGAGTTAGGCAATTTGCTAAATATCATACAATGAGGAAATGGTAGCAATGGGATTTGAAACAAGGGAGTCTGACTTCAGAGTGTTCCTCGTGGTTCTTTATGCTCTGACAAGACAAGTAAGGTATTCCAGGCATGTATGAATAGAAGAAACACCCAAAGATGCTTGGGAAATTTCCAGCAATCCAATGTGAGGGAAGATAAATATTTTGGCAAAAGGAGAATATGTTGTCTCCTTAAAGGATAATAATTTATGATAGAAGATATTTCTTTCAAGTTATTAAAGTTCTGGATTATATGAATTTTAAAAATGTGCTAAAGCAATTCAAAGAGCTTGTTGAAGCAAAGATGAGACTGGTCACATCAGATATCATCCTCCTAAAGGACTAGGAAATTGAAAACCAGAATCCAGGCAACTAAAAAAAATATTTTTGGTTTAGCAAAGTGTTTTCAATTCTAAAAATCCAGGGTGGATGAAGAATAATTCAATTTTGTTATTATTCTTGCTTCTTCCTCCTCTTAAATGGTCATTGTACATTTATTCTGGAACCCATTTCTAATCAAGAGCATAAAGTGATTATTCTTAACTGTACTCTGAGACTTGTTTTCTCAACAGGGATTTTCCTTCTGATTTCATTAAACTTAGGAGTACTTAGAAATCCTTCAGAAATGAACATTGAAAAATTTATTATGACAGCCCATCCTTATCACATCTTCACTGAGTGTTAAATAAAACTAAGTCTCAGTTATTGCTCCATTCAAATAACTAAATTACCTCTTACTTAGAATAATCACTCATCTAACAACTCTTGGTTGACCTCACATCTGACATTTCTCTTCTGCTGCAGTTAGAACAATCCCACTTCATTAATTTATATATTACCAGTAGTCAGTGCAACCAAGATTTAATTGCCACATGACCTGTTTACATGTATTCTTGTTTTTTTTGTTTTGTTTGTAATCTGTACTGCCCAGACTCATGAATAGGGCAGAAGTGTTACTTAAACAGAATATGTTCTAAACAGAAGGAGCAGAAAGACACTTTATGAATTGGGACTCTGAAAAAAAAAGTCACCTTATAGAAGGCAGATGACAACTGGCGGCAGAGTCCATGCTAAGTTCTGACTTATCATGTGATCATTGTAGTGGAATATCTTCCTTAGCTTTTGGGTTCCAAATCCTATCTCTGCCTTGCCCTGGGACTTTAAAGATCATATGTTTCTATAACACAAATAGGACATTCTTATGTATATAGTTACCAAATCCAGCAACACAAAATAGGTCCCATTTAATTGTGTTCTTAAAGGGCTATTTTATTCTTGCTCAGTAGAAGTCGATTATTGAGAAGTCATAGTATGTCAGGGAATCAAACTGAAGGATTCAAGGGAACTGTTCCTTATTTCCAGTCACTTGTCTATTTAACATAGGAAACTTTTAAGTTATGATTTTGACTGTGTTCCACCTACTGTTGTAGCAGTCCTCAAATCACTTCAAAGACAAGAGACAGAATTAGTGATATAATGGTCTTTCCAATAAAAATTATGAAATATTGATCCCAATTATATCCATCAATTTCTATATTTATATATATATATATATATATTTAAAATGGAGGTCTACATTCCATAGAGAAAATCCTGTCTGGAGAATTTAACCAAACCCTGGTGTTTACTACCTATGATCAGGAGGCTGATATACAGAGTCAAATATGGCAATGGAGAGAAAACTGTGAATAGATTGGTCCATCTTGCATTTCTGGAACCATAGACGTTGTACCTATGATAGGGCAGTACTCTTAAATTGTACTGTAAACCCTTAACCAAAACTAAGTACTTTCTAGAGGGAGAATATTTTATTGGTTACAAGCAGGAAGGTAATCATCTTAGATTCAACTTCTGACTAGTTCTTAATAGTTTTTGCTCTTAGACAGGATATTTAACTTATTTACCTTTTTATAAAAGTGGTGATAATAAAAGTACACACATAGTAGATTTATTGTCAGGATTAAATGAGAATATGCATATACAAATTTGAGACAGAGCCTTATGTATTGTAATAAATTTCAGGTGTAATTACTGTAAGAATTCATAAGTGATCAGAAAGACATATCCAGAAAATAATTGCAAGTATTTTCTTCCTTTGGAATAGACAGGGGCACAAACACTAGACACACAAATACACATATCTAAAGATTGAATTTGCTTATTCCAGAGAAATAAAACATGGGTAAATCTTTGGTTAGATGCCTTGATTAGAAAGAAAATAGAAAGAAGAAAATATTGTTTGCAAAGTAGTTTTGGTTTTCTTTGCGAGTATTTAAAAAACATCATCAAACCAACATTCAGCTCCAAATTTAAATTAGGTTAAAACTTTTCTAGCTGTACTAGCTGCTTCCATTTTACTGATGAAGGTTATAGGATAACACTTTGAAAATCGTAACTCTCCCTAGGGGTCAGAAAGACTGCGAACACTACGTGTTGTCAATGTTGTCAAAAAATCTAATTCCTTAATGGAAGATTTCCAAAAAACCAGTAGTTAGCCATATGGATTTGAATAAATGTCCTAATTCTTTACAACTTTTTTATTCCTTAAGTCATTGTTTTTTTTCTTAGGTTTACCACTTCCCTGGGTTAATTCTCAATAAAAGCAGCTGATCTTTATCCAAATCTCCTCCAGCCCCCAACATCATTGCAAGGGAATGACAAAAGCTGAACTTTGAAGATTAGGTAGGAATTTTACTGGCAGAGAGGAAGAAAAGTGAGATATCTCACCATGGTTAGTGTTGATATGAACAGAAAATGGTGGCAAATAGGAAGCATCTGTATAGAGAAATAATGCAATAATGTTTAGGTTAAAATTATGCTGAATTTCCTATTATCAACTCAACATCACCTACCCTGCTTTCAGAGATTTGGGGTTAAGGGTCAATAAAGGCATTAATATGATATTTGAAAGGTAGAATACAAGGATAGCCCTTCAATCTTGGGAGCATTAGCAACCCACATAAGCCAAGGTTGAAATTCAGTTGGTTTCAGGCCGAATCCTGACAACTTCTCTGAGTTAGCTTTTGTAAATTTACTAGATAACCTTGAGACCCATAGTGGCCTCTACAAGCTTTTGAGAACTACCCATTCTAATGTGCAAGTTAAGAATGGTGAAGGAGGAGTGTTTGGGTTTTTCAGGAGCAGATCTTGAGTCAATTCAAATGCAGGTAGCTTAGTAGGTTAATAATACCAGCAAACACCAATTAAAGTGTAGAGAAAACAAGGAAGGAAAAGAAAACAATAAAGAGTGCGCTAAATCATGTTATCTCTATGGGTTACTTCAGCTTAATTCTTTAATTCTGTGGAAAACTCTACGAGTCTTGTGTGAAACTTGTGCCTCATTTTTAACCTGCCTGAGGATAAAGGAACTGGGATATTTCTATACCAACTCTCATTTGTCATTGGTTGAGAGCTGCTCCTAAAAAAAAAAAAAAAATCATTTTGGTCATCTTTGGTCTACTGTAAGCTTGAGAAGAGTAAATTTGGTGTAATAGAAAGCTCTTGGGTGTTTGGAAGTCAGCTCTTGTTTATTTCATAGTAAGGCCAGAGGCGATATGGCTTTACCATATCTATCAGCATTCTATTTATCCTTAATGCCCATCTCAAAAATTCTTTGTGAAATCATCACTAATTCCCTATATTTGGCATTAATTATGTCCTTAGCTCTACTCCCATAGCACTTTTCTGAAGTGAAGACACACTGCTTTATCTTCCAAATGATTTAGTATAATCTTTGCATGAAATGACAAGCTTGTTGAGTTGGAAGGGCTTGGTGAGGCAGGGAGTACAGTGTTTAGAAGCCCAGGTTTCAAGACAAACAGACTGGTGTTCTATTTAACCCCAGATCTTACACTTAAAAACTGTATGTTTTAGACTGGCAACTTATATCTTTAAGCATCAACTTTTTTATTTATAAAATGGGAATGTTCATGTGTATTGCAAAGCACTGTAATGATTACAATTCCTTTCTTATATCATATTTTCTTATTCTATATTCTAGTAGACAGAACTTGGATCAATGGGGGAAGTTAAAGAAAGGAATCCTATCCATGATCAGGAAGGTTGAGCATAGGTCATGTTTACTATTCAAAATTTTAGTAATAGTAATGTTTACTCCAAAATTTTACAAAGTAACGTAATGCATATTTTTAAGGCCTCAGCCAGCTCCACAATAATATTAGTGTCATTTAAATTAATGAACTTAAATTAATAATTTTAAAACAACTACTTTGGCTCTAGTCTTAGTATCAGCTGTGTAGTCTTATTCTTTTCCATTCCAGAAATTTTCATGACTACTTCTGGTACACATCCTCCCTGAAGTCTGAAGGTAAGGGATGTTACCTGTTTTGTTCACTACTGTATAATTAGCATTTACAGCATTGCGTCACATGTAATAGGTTTTCATAAATAATTGCTACCAAATGAATGAGGAGAAAGTGTGCATATGTATGTGTCCAAATACTGAATATGTATTTATATCTGAACTCATTATACTCAATTACTAAACTAAATCTGCTACTAAGCATACTATTATTGCTCCTTCTAAAGGCAAAGATACTAGAGCCTAAGCTCACATTAAATTTACTAAAACCTAGAAGGATCCTTTGAAACTATAGAACAATCTTTGAAAAATGCTGTGGAAACAGTTTCATTCAAGTAGGAATTGCAGTCAGGATACTGCTAACAAGAGATGTTACCCAGCTATATCATAACTTAGAGCAAGGGGAATACCTGACATAGTAAATACACATTAAAATGGGATTTTAGGGGGCACCTGGGGGATGCAGTTGGTTAAGTGTCCAACTCTTGGTTTTGGCTCAGGTTATGATCTCAGGGTCACGAAGATTGAGCCCCAAGTCAGGTTCCATGCTCAGCACAGAGTCTGCTTGAGACTCTTTCTCCCTTTCTCTCTGCCCCTCCCACTTGTGTTCTTTCTCTTCCTCTGTCTCAAATAAATAAATCTTTAAATGAGATTGTGAACCTGGTTGGCTCAGTTGGTTAAGCATCTGACTCTTGATTTTGGTTCAGGTCAAGATCTCAAGGTTGTGAGACCGAGTCCTGTGGCTGGCATGTGCAGGGTGTGGAGCCTACTTAAGATTCTCTCCCTCTGCCCATCCCCCCTCTTTCCCTCACTAAAAAAATTTAAAATAAATAAAATGGGATTTTGGTATTGAGATATAAGTTTAGAGAAGATAACTAAAGTCTTCAGATTTTAGCATTCTAAGTATATAATATAGTTATTAAAAATTCCTAGACAGACTGAGAATTATTTTTAAAAATTTATATATTTATGCATGCTAAATGAAAATCCAGTAATTTAAGAGTTAAAGTTATATCCCTAAGCGTTCGCAGTGGTGATTAAGAAAATAAGATTGAGTGTTAGATATATCTTAGGTTATGTCCTACTTCTGGCATTTGCTAGCTAAGATGTTTTGGGTAATGTAGCCACCCAAACACTTGGTTTTATAAGATATAAATGATGAATAATGCTTATTTCACATAATCACTGTAAAGATTAAAAGTTATGAAGTGTGTGAATGTTTCCTATAACCTCAAGGGCACCTGGGTGACTCAGTTGGTTAAACGTCTGCCTTCAGCTCAGGTCTTATCCCAGGGTCCTGGGATTTTTTGTTTATGAATGATTTTGAAGAATTATTATTATTGCTTTCAAATATGTATGCTAATTTATAAAAAAACATAAATTGGTAAATATGTCTATGGAAGAATTTTTTTTTTATTTTTTTTTATTTATTTATTTATTTTTTTTTTTTAAAGATTTTATTTATTTATTTGAGACAGAGAGAATGAGAGACAGAGAGCATGAGAGGGAGGAGGGTCAGAGGGAGAAGCAGACTCCCTGCCGAGCAGGGAGCCC
>NW_025409771.1:0-11432 GCF_002201575.2 Neomonachus schauinslandi
TGGAATATTACTCAGCCATCAGAAAGGATGAATACCCAACTTTTACATCAACATGGATGGGACTGGAGGAGATTATGCTAAGTGAAATAAGTCAAGCAGAGAAAGTCAATTACCATATGGTTTCACTTATTTGTGGAACATAAGGAATAACATGGAGGACATTAAGAGAAGGAAGGGAAAATGGGCGGGGGGAATTGGAAGGAGAGATGAACCATGAGAGACTATGAACCTGAGAAACAAACAGGGTTTTAGAGGAGAGGGGGGAGGGGGGATGTGTTAGCCCAGTGATGGGTATTAAGGAGGGCACGTACTGCATGGAGCACTGGGTGTTATATGAAAACAATGGATCGTGGATCACTACATCAAAAACTAATGATGTATTGTATGGTGACTAACATAACATAACAAAATTAAAAAAAAAAAATGGAGGCTCCAACTGTTAGGATAAATGAGGCAGAAGAGAGAATTAGTGACATAGAAGACCAAATGGTGGAAAATCAAGAAGCTGAGAAAAAGAGAGATAAACAACTACTGGATCAGGAGGGCAGAATGAAGAGATAAGTGATACCATAAGACAAAACAATATTAGAATAATTGGGATCCCAGAAGAAGAAGAAAGAGAGAGAGGGGCAGAAGGTATATTGGAGCAAATAATAGCAGGGAACTTCCCTAATTTGGGAAAGGAAACAGGTATCAAAATCCAGGAGGCACAGAGAAGCCCCCTCAAAATCAATAAAAACAGGTCAACACCCCAACATTTAAAAGTAAAACTTACGAGCCTCAGAGACAAAGAGAAAATCCTGAAAGCAGCTCGGGAGAAGAGATATGTAACCTAAAATGGTAGAAACATTAGATTGGCAGAAGAAGTATCCACGGAGACCTGGCAGGCCAGGAAGGACTGACATGATATATTCAGAGCATTAAATGAAAAAAATTTGCAACCAAAAATACTATACCCAGCTAGGCTGTCATTGAAAACAGAAGGAGAGAGAAAAAGCTTCTGGGACAAACAAAAACTAAAGGTATTTGTAAACACGAAACCAGCCCTACAAGAAATCTTTTAAAGGGGTCCTCTAAACAAAGAGAGAGCCTAAAAGGAACAAAGACCAGAACAGAACAGAGACAATATACAGTAACAGTCACCTTACAGGCAATACAATGGCACTAAATTCCTATCTTTCAACAGTTACCCTGAATGTAAATGGGCTAAATGCCCCAATCAAAAGACACAGGCTATCAGATTGGATTAAAAAACAAGATCCATTGATTTGCTGTCTGCAAGAGACTCATTTTAGACCCAAAGACACCCCCAGATTGAAAGTGAGGGTGTGGAAAACGATATACCATGCTAATGGACACCAAAAGAAAGCTGGGGTGGGGCGCCTGGGTGGCTCAGTCGTTAAGCGCCTGCCTTCGGCTCAGGTCATGATCCCAGAGTCCTGGGATCGAGTCCCGCATCAGACTCCCTGCTCAGCGGGAAGCCTGCTTCTCCCTCTCCCACTCCCCCTGCTTGTGTTCCTGCTCTCGCTGTCTCTGTCTCTGTCAAATAAATAAATAAAATCTTTAAAAAAAAAAAAAAGAAAGCTGGGGTGGCAATCCTTGTATCAGACAAATTAGATTTTAAATCAAAGACTATAATAAGAGATGAAGAAGGACACTATAAAGGGTCTATACAACAAGAAGATCTAACAATTGTAAATATCTATGCCCCTTACATGGGAACAGACAATAATATAAGCCACCTAATAACAAAAGCAAAGAAACACATCAACAACAATACAATAATAGTAGGGAACTTTAACACCCCCCTCACTGAAATGGACAGATCATCTAAGCAAAAGATCAACAAGGAAATAAAAACTTTAAATGACAAACTGTACCAAATGGACTTCACAGATATATTCAGAACATTCCATCCCAAAGCAACAGAATACACATTCTTCTCTAGTGCCCATGGAACATTCTCCAGAACAGATCACATCCTAGGTCATAAATCAGGTCTCAACTGGTACCAAAAGATTGGGATCATTCCCTGCCTATTTTCAGACCACAGTGCTTTGAAACTAGAACTCAATCACCAGAGGAAAGTCGGAAAGAACTTAAACACATGGAGGCTAAAGAGCATCCTACTAAAGAATGAATGGGTCAACCACAAAATTGAGAAGAATTTAAAAAATTCATGGAACCAATGAAAATGAAAACACAACTGTTCAAAATCTTTGGGATGCAGCAAAGGCAGTCCTAAGAGGAAAGTATATAACAATACAAGCCTTTCTCAAGAAACAAGAAAGGTCTCAAATACACAACTAACCCTACACCTAAAGGAGCTGGAGAAAGAACAGCAAATAAAGCCTAAACCCAGCAGGAGAAGAGAAATAATAAAGATCAGAGCAGAAATCAATGAAATAGAAACCAAAAGAACAGTAGAACAGATCAACGAAACTAGGAGCTGGTTCCTTGAAAGAATGAACAAGATTGATAAACCCCTGGCCAGACTTATCAAAAAGAGAAGAGAAATGACCCAAATGAACAAAATCATGAATGAAAGAGGAGAGATCACAACCAACACCAAAGAAATACAAACAATTATAAGAACATATTATGAGCAACTCTATGCCAGCAAATTAGATAACCTGGAAGAAATGGATGCATTCCTAGAGATGTATCAACTACCAAATCTGAACCAGGAAGAAATAGAAAACCTGAACAGACCTATAACCACTAAGGAAATTGAAGCACTAATCAAAAATCTCCCAACACACAAGAGCTCAGGGTCAGATTGCCGCCCAGGGGTATTCTACCAAACATTTAAAGAAGAATTAATACCGATTCTTCTAAAAGTGTTCCAAAAAATAGAAATGGAAGGAAAACTTGCAAACTCATTTTATGAGGCCACCATTACCTTAATCCCAAAATCAGACAAAGACCCAATCAAAAAGGAGAATTATAGACCAATAACCTTCATGAACATGGATGCAAAAATTCTCACCAAAATACTAGCCAATAGGATCCAACAGTACATTAAAAGGATTATTCACCACGACCAAGTGGGATTTATCCCTGGCTGCAAGGTTGGTTCAACTTCCACAAATCAATCAATGTGATACAATACATTAATAAAAGAAAGAACAAGAACCATATGATCCTCTCAATAGATGCAGAAAAAGCATTTGACAAAGTACAGCATCCTTTCTTGATCCAAACTCTACATAGTGTAGGCATAGAGGGTACCTACCTCAATATCCTAAAAGCCATCTGTGATAAACCCACAGCGAATATCATTCTGAATGGGGAAAAACTGAGAGCTTTCCCCCTAAGGTCAGGAACACGGCAGGGATGTCCACTATCACCACTGCTATTCAACATAGTACTAGAAGTCCTAGCCAAGGCAATCAGAAAACAAAAAGAAATCAAAGGCATCCAAATCGGGAAAGAAGAAGTCAAACTCTCAATCTTTGCAGATGATATGATACTTTATGTGGAAAACCCAAAAGACTCCACCCCAAAACTGCTAGAACTCATACAGGATTTCAGTAAAGAGGCAGGATATAAAATCAATGCACAGAAATCAGTGGCATTCCTATACACCAACAACAAGACAGAAGAAAGAGAAATTAAGGAGTCGATCCCATTTACAGTTGCACCCAAAACCATAAGATACCTAGGAATAAATCTAACCAAAGAGGCAAAGGATCTGTACTCAGAAAACTATAAAATACTCATGAAAGAAATTGAGGAAGACACAAAGAAATGGACAAACGTTCTATGCTCATGGTTTGGAAGAACAAATATTGTGAAGATGTCAATGCTACATAGAGCAATTTACACATTAAATGCAATCCTCATAAAAATACCATCCACTTTTTTCAAAGAAATGGAACAAATAATCCTCAAATTTGTATGGAACCAGAAAAGAACCCAAATAGCCAGAGGAATGTTGAAAAAGAAAAGCAAAGCTGGAGGCATCACAATTCCAGACTTCCAGCTCTATTACAAAGCTGTCATCATCAAGACAGTATGGTACTGGCACAAAAACAGACACATAGATCAATGGAAAAGAATAGAAAGGCCAGAAATGGACCCTCAACTCTATGGTCAGCTAATCTTCGACAAAGCAGGAAAGCATGTCCAATGGAAAAAAGACAGTCTCTTCAAGAAATGGTATTGGGGAAATTGGACAGCCACATGCAGAAGAACGAAACTGGACCATTTCCTTACACCACACACAAAAATAGACTCCAAATGGTTGAAAGACTTCGATGTGAGACAGGAGTCCATCCAAATCCTAAAGGAGAACACAGGCAGCAACCTCTTCGACCTCAGCCATAGCAACTTCTTCCTACAAACATTGCCAAAGGCAAGGGAAGCAAGGGCAAAAAGGAACTATTGGGACTTCATCAAGATAAAAAGCTTTTGCACAGCAAAAGAAATAGTCAACAAAACCAAAATACAACTGACAGAATGGGAGAAGATATTTGCAAATGACATATCAGATAAAGGGCTAGTATCCAAAATCTATAAAGAACTTATCAAACTCAACACCCCAAGAACAAAGAATCCAATCAAGAAATGGGCAGAAGACATGAACAGACATTTTTCCAAAGAAGACATCCAAATGGCCAACAGACACATGAAAAACTGCTCAATATCACTTGGCATCAGGGAAATCCAAATCAAAACCTCAATGAGATACCACCTCACAACAGTCAGAATGGCTAAAATTAACAAGTCAGGAAATGACAGATGTTGGCGGGGATGTGGAGAAAGGGGAGCCCTCCTACACTGTTGGTGGGAATGCAAGCTGGTGCAACCATTCTGGAAAACAGTATGGAGGTTCCTCAAAATGTTGAAAAAAGAGCTACCCTACGATCCAGCACTACTGGTACTTACCCCAAAGATACAAATGTAGGAATCCGAAGGGGTACATGCACCCCAATGTTATAGCAGCAATGTCCATAATAGCCAAACTGTGGAAAGAGCCAAGATGTCCATTGACAGAGAATGGATAAAGAAGAAGTGGTATATATATACAATGGAATATTATGCAGCCATCAAAAGGAATGAGATATTGCCATTTGCAACATTGTGGATGGAACTGGAGGGTATTATGCTGAGCGAAATAAGTCAATCAGAGAAAGACATGTATCATATGACCTCACTGATATGAGGAATTCTTAATCTCAGGAAACAAACTGAGGGTTGCTGGAGTGGGGATTTGAGTGGGAGGGATGGGATGGCTGTGTGATAGACATTGGGGAGGGTATGTGCTATGGTGAGTGCTGTGAATTGTGCAAGGCTGTTGAATCTCAGATCTGTACCTCTCAAACAAATAATGCAATATATGTTAAGAAAAAAAAGAAGATAGCAGGAGGGGAAGAATGAAGGGGGATAAATCGGAGGGGGAGACGAACCATGAGAGACTATGGACTCTGAAAAACAAACTGAGGGTTCTAGTCGGGAGGGTGTTGTAGAATGGGTTAGCCTGGTGATGGGCATTAAAGAGGGCATGTTCTGCATGGAGCACTGGGTGTTATGCACAAACAATGAATCATGGAACACTACAGCAAAAACTAATGATGTAATGTATGGTGATTAACATAACAATAAAAAATTTAAATAAAAAATAAAATATCTTAAATCTGAATTAACAATTATTTTTATTGGCTCCCAAAAATGCTTTGAAAATATTCCTTTTAACCTGAGTGAAATTTACATTTTAGGTTAATGATAATAAAATGCGATTATGGACCTCCAAATCCAATGGGCCATGGTGATGGACAGAAGGCAGTGTTCCAGTTTTCAAAAAAGACAGTCTGATGGGCATTAAGGAGGGCATGTGATATGATGAGCACTGGGTGTTATACACAACTAATGAATTGTTGAACACTACGTCTGAAAATAATGACATACCATGTGTTGGCTAATTAAATTTAAATAAATTTAAAAAAAGGCAATCTGTTTACCAGAAAAAAAATGCTGAGAGAAATCTATTATATGGGTCTTAGATAAGGTACCTTCAATAATAGAATGGTAGCTTGCTATAGTGCCCTGCAATTTACAGAGCATTTTTATTCTACAACAACCCAATAAAATAGGCAAAGCAAAAATTACAATTATCCTCATTTTACAGATTAAGAAACAGGCTGGAAGATTGGTACTATCAGCCTCAGTTAGCGAAATGAAGGAATCTTGGGATGCAAAAGGGGGGCCATAGGATGGATAAAAAGCTCTGTGCAGTCTAGGTCAATCTAGAGTTTCCTAGGGGACCCATCAAGGAAGTAGTTTCATGCCTGAGGCTGGTGCTCAGGGCTGAAATTAGAGCTGGAGAAATTAATTAGGAATCATAACGTAGAAATGGTAGTTAAAACCACGGATTGGCTGACAGCATCCAGGGAGATGAAGACCAAGGACAGAGGTCTGAGACACACCAACAAGTAGCAAACTATTTGCAGAGGAGGAGCCAGCAGAGGCTGGAGACACAGAGGGAAAACCCGAGGAGTGGGAGTGATGGTGCTTTGAGGAGATAGTGGTCACATGTTGTCAAGAGCTCAGGAAAGATGTGGACCTCGGCTTTGTGAATTGTTACCATTACTAACAAAATGCAGTGCTTATTGTGGATCATTTCCAGATCATATTCCCTCTGCCAACTTTTCACTGCCCTCTCAAAGAACTTCATAACAAAGTCATCCACCTCAAACATCAAAGGTTGACTGAGAAGATCACAGCACAATCCCTTCCATTTGGGATCATCAAAAAAGCATTTAATGTTCTCTTGTACTGACCCTCTTCAACCAGTGGTCACAAGGTCACGTTGCAGGGGCTGGGAGCCTTGATCAAAAGATAATGTAATCAGTGGTTGCCAAAGAACCTGCCCTTCCAAGAGCAAACCTGGACACAAGCTTCCCCCATGGTCAGCACTTTCTGTGACAAAGGATATCCAGAGCAACTGTGTCCAAAGGGAAAGACTTGCACAACAGGTGAAAAAATTCTCTGTTTCAGTGTGGTTCTAATCCTGCACTTCTTTAAAATGTCTAGGACAAATAGACAACAGGACAAACACAAGGGTTGTCCATTCATGCACCTGCTCTGCATGGGTAATTGTACAGAAGGAGGAGCTGCTCTAAGGATAGCTGGATCAGAACATCCCATAGCATCCTATAGCATCCCAACTTCCCCCTAACACCTTCCTCTCAAATGAAGAAAATACATTTAAAAAAAAAAACAAGGGGCCCCTGGGTGGCTCAGTCGGTTAAGCAGCTGCCTTCGGCTCAGGTCATGATCCCAGGGTCCTGGGATCAAGCCCCGCATCGGGTTCCCTGCTCAGCGGGAAGCCTGCTTCTCCCTCTCCCACTCCCCCTACTTGTGTTCCCTCTCTCGCTGTCTCTCTCTGTCAAATAAATAAATAAAATCTTAAAAAAAAAAAAAACAAGACATTAAAAGTAAAAGCACAGGGATGCCTGGGTGGCTCCGTCAGTTAAGCATCTGCCTTTTGCTCAGGTCATGATCCTGGGTCCCTGCTCAGTGGGAAGTCTGCTTCTCCCTCTCCCACTCCCCCTGCTTGTGCTCTCTCTCAAATAAATAAATAAAATCTTTTTTTAAGTAAAAGGACAAAAAGAGTGCAACACACAGCAGTCCTGCTGGCTAAGCATGGCCTAGACACAGACACAGACTTAAAACACCTGCAGTCCTCTATTATGTTCCAAGATAATTGTGTACAAAGTCAGGAGCAAAAGCATGTGTTGTAGGACACATGCATCCAGATGTTCCCAAAGCTGAGGCCCATCACAAACATCAAATGAGAGATAGCACTTGCAACCACCAATTATCGAGTACCCAGTACGTGCTAAGTATTTACAGATGTTTCTTCATTTATTTCTCACAACAAACATTTGAGAAAGGTACTGGTAAGCCATACGAGAGATGACAACACTGAGATCTGAGTGACAAGATCTCCTATTAGTAGGTGGAGAAACCAGAATTCAAACCCAGCTTTGCTTGACTCCAAAACTCATCCCTTTAAGCCACATGCCAGGCTGGCTCCAGGGTTTGGTGCATTTCATTTTCTATAACTTCCTCCTCACAAAACAAAACCCAAATATAGTTAAAGGCATTCAGTGTTAAAAATTCCATGGTACTGTGAAAAGAGAGAGTTTGACTTCTTTGCCAATTTAAATACATTTTATTTCTTTTTGTTGTCTGATTGATGTTGCTAAGACTTCTTGTACTATGTTGAATAACAGTGGCAAGAGTGGGCATCCTTGATGTGTTCCTGATCTTAAGGGAAAGGCTCTAAGCTTTTCCCCATTGAGGAGGATATTCGCTGTGGGTTTTTCATAGATGGATTTTATGAACTTGAGGAATGTTCCCTCTATCCCTATACTCTGAAGAGTTTTAATCAGGAAAGGATGCTGTATTTTGTCAAATGCTTTTTCTGCATCAACTGAGAGGACCATATGGTTCTTCTCCCTCCTCTTATTAATGTGTTCTATCACATTGATTGATTTGTGAATGTTGAACCACCCTTGCATCCCAGGGATAAATCCCACTTGGGCGTGGTGGATGATCCTTTTAATGTATTGTTGGATCCTATTAGCTAGGATTTTGTTGAGGATTCTGGAATCCATATTCATCAGGGATATCGGTCTGAAATTCTCCTTTTTGATGGTGTCTTTGCCTGGTTTGGGGATTAAGGTAATGCTGGCCTCATAGAATGAGTCTGGAAGCTTTCCTTCTGTTTCTATTTTTTGAAACCGCTTCAGGAGAATAGGTATAATTTCTTCTTTGAATGTTTGGTGGAATTCCCCAGGGAATCCATCAGGCCCTGGACTCTTGTTTTTTGAGAGGTTTCTGATCACTGCTTCAATCTCGTTACTGGTTATTGGCCTATTCGGGTTGTCAGTTTCTTCCTGTTTCAGTCTTGGGAGTTTATAGGTTTCTGGGAAGGCATCCATTTCATCCAGGTTGCTCAGCTTATTGGCATATAGTTGTTGATAATAATTTCTAATAATTGTTTCTATTTCCTTCGTGTTAGTCGTGATCTCTCCCCTTTCATTCATAATTTTATTAATTTGGGTCCTTTCTCTTTTCTTTTGGATAAGGCTGGCCAATGGTTTATCGATCTTATTAATTCTTTCAAAGAACCAACTTCTAGTTTTGTTGATCTGATCTACTGTGTTTCTGGTTTCTAATTCATTGATCTCTGCTCTAATTTTAATTATTTCTCTTCTAATGCATGGCTTGCATTTGCATTTGTTGCTTTTTCTCTAGTTCTTTAAGGTATAGAGTTAGTTGGTGAATTTGGGATTTTTCTATTTTTTTGAGTGAGGCTTGGATGGCTATGTATTTCCCCCTTAGGACCGCCTTTGCAGTATCCCATAGGTTTTGGACCAATGTGTTTTTGTTCTCATTGGTTTCCATGAATTGTTTAAGTTCTTCTTTGATTTCCTGGTTGACCCAAACATTCTTGAACAGAGTGCTCTTTAGCTTCCAAGTGTTTGAATTTCTGCCAATTTTTTTCTTGTGATTGAGTTCCAGTTTTAAAGCATTATGGTCTGAGAATATGCAGGGAATAATCTCAGTCTTTTGGTATTGGTTGAGACCTGATTTGTGACCCAGTATGTGGTTTATTCTGAAGAAACTTCCATGTGCACTCGAGAAGAATAAGTATTCTGTTCTTTTAGGGTGGAATGTTCTGTATATATCGATGAGGTCCATCTGGTCCAGTGTATCCTTCAAAGCTCTTGTTTCCTTGTTGATTTTCTGCTTAGATGATCTGTCCATTGCTGAGAGTGGAGTATTGAGGTCTCCTACATTAATGCATTGTTATCAATATGACTCTTTATTTTGGTTAACAGTTGGCTTATGTAGATGGCTGCTCCCATGTTGGGGGCATAGATATTTACAATTGTTAGACATAATACTTTATGTGGAAAACCCAAAAGACTCCACCCCCAAATTACTAGAACTCATACAGCAATTCAGTAATGTGGCAGGATACAAAATCAATGCACAGAAATCAGTTGCTTTCTTATACACTAACAACACAACTGTAGACAGAGAAATTAGAGAAACGATTCCATTTACAATAGCACCAAAAACCATAAGATACCTCGGAATAAACCTAACCAAAGAGGTTAAGGATCTATACTCTAGGAACTATAGAACACTCATGAAAGAAATTGAAGAAGACACAAAAAGATGGAAAAATATTCCATGTTCATGGATTGGAAGAATAAACATTGTTAAAATGGTTATGCTGCCCAGAGCAATCTATACCTTCAATGCCATCCCAATCAAAATTCCAATGACATTTTTCAAAGTGCTGGAACAAACAATCTTAAAATTTGTATAGAATCAGAAAAGATCCCAAATCACCAAGGAAATGTTGAAAAAGAAAAACAAAGCTGGGGGCATCACGTTGCCCGATTTCAAGCTATATTACAAAGCAGTGATCACCAAGACAGCATGGTACTGGCACAAAAACAGACATATAGAACAATGGAACCGAATAGAGAGCCCAGATATGGACCCTCAACTCTATGGTCAAATAATCTTTGACAAAGCAGGAAAAAATATGCAATGGAAAAAAGACAGTCTCTTCAATAAGTGTTGCTGGGAAAATTGGACAGCTATATACAGAAGAATGAAACTCAACCACTCTCTTACACCATACACAAAGATAAACTCAAAGTGGATGAAAGACCTCAATGTGAGACAGGAATCCATCAAAATCCTAGAGGAGAACATAGGCAGTAACCTCTTTGACATCGGCCACAGCAACTTCTTTCAAGATACATCTCCAAAAGCTAATGAAACAAAAGCAAAAATGAACTTTTGGGACTTCATCAAGATAAAAAGCTTCTGCACAGCAAAGGAATCAGTCAACAAAACAAAGAGGCAACCCACAGAATCGGAGAAGATATTTGCAAATGACACTACAGATAAAGGGCTGGTATCCAAGATCTATAAAGAACTTCTCAATCTCAACACCCAAAAAACAAATAATCAAATCAAAAAGTGGGCAGAAGACATGAACAGACACATCTCAAAAGAAGACATATGAATGGCTAACAGACACATGAGAAAATGTTCATCATCATTAGCCATCAGGGAAATCCAAATCAAAACCACATTGAGATACCACCTTACACCAGTTAGAATGGCAAAAATGGACAGGGAAAGAAACAACAACTGTTGGAGAGGTTGTGGAGAAAGGGGAACCCTCTTACACTGTTGGTGGGAATGCAAGTTGGTACAGCCACTTTGGAAAACAGTATGGAGATGCCTCAAAAAATTAAAAATAGAGCTACCCTATGACCCAGCAATTGCACTCCTGGGTATTTACCCCAAAGACACAGATGTAGTGAAAAGAAGGGCCATATGCATCCCAATGTTCATAGCAGCAATGTCTGCAATAGCCAAACTGTGGAAAG
>NW_025409772.1:0-11432 GCF_002201575.2 Neomonachus schauinslandi
TGGAATATTACTCAGCCATCAGAAAGGATGAATACCCAACTTTTACATCAACATGGATGGGACTGGAGGAGATTATGCTAAGTGAAATAAGTCAAGCAGAGAAAGTCAATTACCATATGGTTTCACTTATTTGTGGAACATAAGGAATAACATGGAGGACATTAAGAGAAGGAAGGGAAAATGGGCGGGGGGAATTGGAAGGAGAGATGAACCATGAGAGACTATGAACCTGAGAAACAAACAGGGTTTTAGAGGAGAGGGGGGAGGGGGGATGTGTTAGCCCAGTGATGGGTATTAAGGAGGGCACGTACTGCATGGAGCACTGGGTGTTATATGAAAACAATGGATCGTGGATCACTACATCAAAAACTAATGATGTATTGTATGGTGACTAACATAACATAACAAAATTAAAAAAAAAAAATGGAGGCTCCAACTGTTAGGATAAATGAGGCAGAAGAGAGAATTAGTGACATAGAAGACCAAATGGTGGAAAATCAAGAAGCTGAGAAAAAGAGAGATAAACAACTACTGGATCAGGAGGGCAGAATGAAGAGATAAGTGATACCATAAGACAAAACAATATTAGAATAATTGGGATCCCAGAAGAAGAAGAAAGAGAGAGAGGGGCAGAAGGTATATTGGAGCAAATAATAGCAGGGAACTTCCCTAATTTGGGAAAGGAAACAGGTATCAAAATCCAGGAGGCACAGAGAAGCCCCCTCAAAATCAATAAAAACAGGTCAACACCCCAACATTTAAAAGTAAAACTTACGAGCCTCAGAGACAAAGAGAAAATCCTGAAAGCAGCTCGGGAGAAGAGATATGTAACCTAAAATGGTAGAAACATTAGATTGGCAGAAGAAGTATCCACGGAGACCTGGCAGGCCAGGAAGGACTGACATGATATATTCAGAGCATTAAATGAAAAAAATTTGCAACCAAAAATACTATACCCAGCTAGGCTGTCATTGAAAACAGAAGGAGAGAGAAAAAGCTTCTGGGACAAACAAAAACTAAAGGTATTTGTAAACACGAAACCAGCCCTACAAGAAATCTTTTAAAGGGGTCCTCTAAACAAAGAGAGAGCCTAAAAGGAACAAAGACCAGAACAGAACAGAGACAATATACAGTAACAGTCACCTTACAGGCAATACAATGGCACTAAATTCCTATCTTTCAACAGTTACCCTGAATGTAAATGGGCTAAATGCCCCAATCAAAAGACACAGGCTATCAGATTGGATTAAAAAACAAGATCCATTGATTTGCTGTCTGCAAGAGACTCATTTTAGACCCAAAGACACCCCCAGATTGAAAGTGAGGGTGTGGAAAACGATATACCATGCTAATGGACACCAAAAGAAAGCTGGGGTGGGGCGCCTGGGTGGCTCAGTCGTTAAGCGCCTGCCTTCGGCTCAGGTCATGATCCCAGAGTCCTGGGATCGAGTCCCGCATCAGACTCCCTGCTCAGCGGGAAGCCTGCTTCTCCCTCTCCCACTCCCCCTGCTTGTGTTCCTGCTCTCGCTGTCTCTGTCTCTGTCAAATAAATAAATAAAATCTTTAAAAAAAAAAAAAAGAAAGCTGGGGTGGCAATCCTTGTATCAGACAAATTAGATTTTAAATCAAAGACTATAATAAGAGATGAAGAAGGACACTATAAAGGGTCTATACAACAAGAAGATCTAACAATTGTAAATATCTATGCCCCTTACATGGGAACAGACAATAATATAAGCCACCTAATAACAAAAGCAAAGAAACACATCAACAACAATACAATAATAGTAGGGAACTTTAACACCCCCCTCACTGAAATGGACAGATCATCTAAGCAAAAGATCAACAAGGAAATAAAAACTTTAAATGACAAACTGTACCAAATGGACTTCACAGATATATTCAGAACATTCCATCCCAAAGCAACAGAATACACATTCTTCTCTAGTGCCCATGGAACATTCTCCAGAACAGATCACATCCTAGGTCATAAATCAGGTCTCAACTGGTACCAAAAGATTGGGATCATTCCCTGCCTATTTTCAGACCACAGTGCTTTGAAACTAGAACTCAATCACCAGAGGAAAGTCGGAAAGAACTTAAACACATGGAGGCTAAAGAGCATCCTACTAAAGAATGAATGGGTCAACCACAAAATTGAGAAGAATTTAAAAAATTCATGGAACCAATGAAAATGAAAACACAACTGTTCAAAATCTTTGGGATGCAGCAAAGGCAGTCCTAAGAGGAAAGTATATAACAATACAAGCCTTTCTCAAGAAACAAGAAAGGTCTCAAATACACAACTAACCCTACACCTAAAGGAGCTGGAGAAAGAACAGCAAATAAAGCCTAAACCCAGCAGGAGAAGAGAAATAATAAAGATCAGAGCAGAAATCAATGAAATAGAAACCAAAAGAACAGTAGAACAGATCAACGAAACTAGGAGCTGGTTCCTTGAAAGAATGAACAAGATTGATAAACCCCTGGCCAGACTTATCAAAAAGAGAAGAGAAATGACCCAAATGAACAAAATCATGAATGAAAGAGGAGAGATCACAACCAACACCAAAGAAATACAAACAATTATAAGAACATATTATGAGCAACTCTATGCCAGCAAATTAGATAACCTGGAAGAAATGGATGCATTCCTAGAGATGTATCAACTACCAAATCTGAACCAGGAAGAAATAGAAAACCTGAACAGACCTATAACCACTAAGGAAATTGAAGCACTAATCAAAAATCTCCCAACACACAAGAGCTCAGGGTCAGATTGCCGCCCAGGGGTATTCTACCAAACATTTAAAGAAGAATTAATACCGATTCTTCTAAAAGTGTTCCAAAAAATAGAAATGGAAGGAAAACTTGCAAACTCATTTTATGAGGCCACCATTACCTTAATCCCAAAATCAGACAAAGACCCAATCAAAAAGGAGAATTATAGACCAATAACCTTCATGAACATGGATGCAAAAATTCTCACCAAAATACTAGCCAATAGGATCCAACAGTACATTAAAAGGATTATTCACCACGACCAAGTGGGATTTATCCCTGGCTGCAAGGTTGGTTCAACTTCCACAAATCAATCAATGTGATACAATACATTAATAAAAGAAAGAACAAGAACCATATGATCCTCTCAATAGATGCAGAAAAAGCATTTGACAAAGTACAGCATCCTTTCTTGATCCAAACTCTACATAGTGTAGGCATAGAGGGTACCTACCTCAATATCCTAAAAGCCATCTGTGATAAACCCACAGCGAATATCATTCTGAATGGGGAAAAACTGAGAGCTTTCCCCCTAAGGTCAGGAACACGGCAGGGATGTCCACTATCACCACTGCTATTCAACATAGTACTAGAAGTCCTAGCCAAGGCAATCAGAAAACAAAAAGAAATCAAAGGCATCCAAATCGGGAAAGAAGAAGTCAAACTCTCAATCTTTGCAGATGATATGATACTTTATGTGGAAAACCCAAAAGACTCCACCCCAAAACTGCTAGAACTCATACAGGATTTCAGTAAAGAGGCAGGATATAAAATCAATGCACAGAAATCAGTGGCATTCCTATACACCAACAACAAGACAGAAGAAAGAGAAATTAAGGAGTCGATCCCATTTACAGTTGCACCCAAAACCATAAGATACCTAGGAATAAATCTAACCAAAGAGGCAAAGGATCTGTACTCAGAAAACTATAAAATACTCATGAAAGAAATTGAGGAAGACACAAAGAAATGGACAAACGTTCTATGCTCATGGTTTGGAAGAACAAATATTGTGAAGATGTCAATGCTACATAGAGCAATTTACACATTAAATGCAATCCTCATAAAAATACCATCCACTTTTTTCAAAGAAATGGAACAAATAATCCTCAAATTTGTATGGAACCAGAAAAGAACCCAAATAGCCAGAGGAATGTTGAAAAAGAAAAGCAAAGCTGGAGGCATCACAATTCCAGACTTCCAGCTCTATTACAAAGCTGTCATCATCAAGACAGTATGGTACTGGCACAAAAACAGACACATAGATCAATGGAAAAGAATAGAAAGGCCAGAAATGGACCCTCAACTCTATGGTCAGCTAATCTTCGACAAAGCAGGAAAGCATGTCCAATGGAAAAAAGACAGTCTCTTCAAGAAATGGTATTGGGGAAATTGGACAGCCACATGCAGAAGAACGAAACTGGACCATTTCCTTACACCACACACAAAAATAGACTCCAAATGGTTGAAAGACTTCGATGTGAGACAGGAGTCCATCCAAATCCTAAAGGAGAACACAGGCAGCAACCTCTTCGACCTCAGCCATAGCAACTTCTTCCTACAAACATTGCCAAAGGCAAGGGAAGCAAGGGCAAAAAGGAACTATTGGGACTTCATCAAGATAAAAAGCTTTTGCACAGCAAAAGAAATAGTCAACAAAACCAAAATACAACTGACAGAATGGGAGAAGATATTTGCAAATGACATATCAGATAAAGGGCTAGTATCCAAAATCTATAAAGAACTTATCAAACTCAACACCCCAAGAACAAAGAATCCAATCAAGAAATGGGCAGAAGACATGAACAGACATTTTTCCAAAGAAGACATCCAAATGGCCAACAGACACATGAAAAACTGCTCAATATCACTTGGCATCAGGGAAATCCAAATCAAAACCTCAATGAGATACCACCTCACAACAGTCAGAATGGCTAAAATTAACAAGTCAGGAAATGACAGATGTTGGCGGGGATGTGGAGAAAGGGGAGCCCTCCTACACTGTTGGTGGGAATGCAAGCTGGTGCAACCATTCTGGAAAACAGTATGGAGGTTCCTCAAAATGTTGAAAAAAGAGCTACCCTACGATCCAGCACTACTGGTACTTACCCCAAAGATACAAATGTAGGAATCCGAAGGGGTACATGCACCCCAATGTTATAGCAGCAATGTCCATAATAGCCAAACTGTGGAAAGAGCCAAGATGTCCATTGACAGAGAATGGATAAAGAAGAAGTGGTATATATATACAATGGAATATTATGCAGCCATCAAAAGGAATGAGATATTGCCATTTGCAACATTGTGGATGGAACTGGAGGGTATTATGCTGAGCGAAATAAGTCAATCAGAGAAAGACATGTATCATATGACCTCACTGATATGAGGAATTCTTAATCTCAGGAAACAAACTGAGGGTTGCTGGAGTGGGGATTTGAGTGGGAGGGATGGGATGGCTGTGTGATAGACATTGGGGAGGGTATGTGCTATGGTGAGTGCTGTGAATTGTGCAAGGCTGTTGAATCTCAGATCTGTACCTCTCAAACAAATAATGCAATATATGTTAAGAAAAAAAAGAAGATAGCAGGAGGGGAAGAATGAAGGGGGATAAATCGGAGGGGGAGACGAACCATGAGAGACTATGGACTCTGAAAAACAAACTGAGGGTTCTAGTCGGGAGGGTGTTGTAGAATGGGTTAGCCTGGTGATGGGCATTAAAGAGGGCATGTTCTGCATGGAGCACTGGGTGTTATGCACAAACAATGAATCATGGAACACTACAGCAAAAACTAATGATGTAATGTATGGTGATTAACATAACAATAAAAAATTTAAATAAAAAATAAAATATCTTAAATCTGAATTAACAATTATTTTTATTGGCTCCCAAAAATGCTTTGAAAATATTCCTTTTAACCTGAGTGAAATTTACATTTTAGGTTAATGATAATAAAATGCGATTATGGACCTCCAAATCCAATGGGCCATGGTGATGGACAGAAGGCAGTGTTCCAGTTTTCAAAAAAGACAGTCTGATGGGCATTAAGGAGGGCATGTGATATGATGAGCACTGGGTGTTATACACAACTAATGAATTGTTGAACACTACGTCTGAAAATAATGACATACCATGTGTTGGCTAATTAAATTTAAATAAATTTAAAAAAAGGCAATCTGTTTACCAGAAAAAAAATGCTGAGAGAAATCTATTATATGGGTCTTAGATAAGGTACCTTCAATAATAGAATGGTAGCTTGCTATAGTGCCCTGCAATTTACAGAGCATTTTTATTCTACAACAACCCAATAAAATAGGCAAAGCAAAAATTACAATTATCCTCATTTTACAGATTAAGAAACAGGCTGGAAGATTGGTACTATCAGCCTCAGTTAGCGAAATGAAGGAATCTTGGGATGCAAAAGGGGGGCCATAGGATGGATAAAAAGCTCTGTGCAGTCTAGGTCAATCTAGAGTTTCCTAGGGGACCCATCAAGGAAGTAGTTTCATGCCTGAGGCTGGTGCTCAGGGCTGAAATTAGAGCTGGAGAAATTAATTAGGAATCATAACGTAGAAATGGTAGTTAAAACCACGGATTGGCTGACAGCATCCAGGGAGATGAAGACCAAGGACAGAGGTCTGAGACACACCAACAAGTAGCAAACTATTTGCAGAGGAGGAGCCAGCAGAGGCTGGAGACACAGAGGGAAAACCCGAGGAGTGGGAGTGATGGTGCTTTGAGGAGATAGTGGTCACATGTTGTCAAGAGCTCAGGAAAGATGTGGACCTCGGCTTTGTGAATTGTTACCATTACTAACAAAATGCAGTGCTTATTGTGGATCATTTCCAGATCATATTCCCTCTGCCAACTTTTCACTGCCCTCTCAAAGAACTTCATAACAAAGTCATCCACCTCAAACATCAAAGGTTGACTGAGAAGATCACAGCACAATCCCTTCCATTTGGGATCATCAAAAAAGCATTTAATGTTCTCTTGTACTGACCCTCTTCAACCAGTGGTCACAAGGTCACGTTGCAGGGGCTGGGAGCCTTGATCAAAAGATAATGTAATCAGTGGTTGCCAAAGAACCTGCCCTTCCAAGAGCAAACCTGGACACAAGCTTCCCCCATGGTCAGCACTTTCTGTGACAAAGGATATCCAGAGCAACTGTGTCCAAAGGGAAAGACTTGCACAACAGGTGAAAAAATTCTCTGTTTCAGTGTGGTTCTAATCCTGCACTTCTTTAAAATGTCTAGGACAAATAGACAACAGGACAAACACAAGGGTTGTCCATTCATGCACCTGCTCTGCATGGGTAATTGTACAGAAGGAGGAGCTGCTCTAAGGATAGCTGGATCAGAACATCCCATAGCATCCTATAGCATCCCAACTTCCCCCTAACACCTTCCTCTCAAATGAAGAAAATACATTTAAAAAAAAAAACAAGGGGCCCCTGGGTGGCTCAGTCGGTTAAGCAGCTGCCTTCGGCTCAGGTCATGATCCCAGGGTCCTGGGATCAAGCCCCGCATCGGGTTCCCTGCTCAGCGGGAAGCCTGCTTCTCCCTCTCCCACTCCCCCTACTTGTGTTCCCTCTCTCGCTGTCTCTCTCTGTCAAATAAATAAATAAAATCTTAAAAAAAAAAAAAACAAGACATTAAAAGTAAAAGCACAGGGATGCCTGGGTGGCTCCGTCAGTTAAGCATCTGCCTTTTGCTCAGGTCATGATCCTGGGTCCCTGCTCAGTGGGAAGTCTGCTTCTCCCTCTCCCACTCCCCCTGCTTGTGCTCTCTCTCAAATAAATAAATAAAATCTTTTTTTAAGTAAAAGGACAAAAAGAGTGCAACACACAGCAGTCCTGCTGGCTAAGCATGGCCTAGACACAGACACAGACTTAAAACACCTGCAGTCCTCTATTATGTTCCAAGATAATTGTGTACAAAGTCAGGAGCAAAAGCATGTGTTGTAGGACACATGCATCCAGATGTTCCCAAAGCTGAGGCCCATCACAAACATCAAATGAGAGATAGCACTTGCAACCACCAATTATCGAGTACCCAGTACGTGCTAAGTATTTACAGATGTTTCTTCATTTATTTCTCACAACAAACATTTGAGAAAGGTACTGGTAAGCCATACGAGAGATGACAACACTGAGATCTGAGTGACAAGATCTCCTATTAGTAGGTGGAGAAACCAGAATTCAAACCCAGCTTTGCTTGACTCCAAAACTCATCCCTTTAAGCCACATGCCAGGCTGGCTCCAGGGTTTGGTGCATTTCATTTTCTATAACTTCCTCCTCACAAAACAAAACCCAAATATAGTTAAAGGCATTCAGTGTTAAAAATTCCATGGTACTGTGAAAAGAGAGAGTTTGACTTCTTTGCCAATTTAAATACATTTTATTTCTTTTTGTTGTCTGATTGATGTTGCTAAGACTTCTTGTACTATGTTGAATAACAGTGGCAAGAGTGGGCATCCTTGATGTGTTCCTGATCTTAAGGGAAAGGCTCTAAGCTTTTCCCCATTGAGGAGGATATTCGCTGTGGGTTTTTCATAGATGGATTTTATGAACTTGAGGAATGTTCCCTCTATCCCTATACTCTGAAGAGTTTTAATCAGGAAAGGATGCTGTATTTTGTCAAATGCTTTTTCTGCATCAACTGAGAGGACCATATGGTTCTTCTCCCTCCTCTTATTAATGTGTTCTATCACATTGATTGATTTGTGAATGTTGAACCACCCTTGCATCCCAGGGATAAATCCCACTTGGGCGTGGTGGATGATCCTTTTAATGTATTGTTGGATCCTATTAGCTAGGATTTTGTTGAGGATTCTGGAATCCATATTCATCAGGGATATCGGTCTGAAATTCTCCTTTTTGATGGTGTCTTTGCCTGGTTTGGGGATTAAGGTAATGCTGGCCTCATAGAATGAGTCTGGAAGCTTTCCTTCTGTTTCTATTTTTTGAAACCGCTTCAGGAGAATAGGTATAATTTCTTCTTTGAATGTTTGGTGGAATTCCCCAGGGAATCCATCAGGCCCTGGACTCTTGTTTTTTGAGAGGTTTCTGATCACTGCTTCAATCTCGTTACTGGTTATTGGCCTATTCGGGTTGTCAGTTTCTTCCTGTTTCAGTCTTGGGAGTTTATAGGTTTCTGGGAAGGCATCCATTTCATCCAGGTTGCTCAGCTTATTGGCATATAGTTGTTGATAATAATTTCTAATAATTGTTTCTATTTCCTTCGTGTTAGTCGTGATCTCTCCCCTTTCATTCATAATTTTATTAATTTGGGTCCTTTCTCTTTTCTTTTGGATAAGGCTGGCCAATGGTTTATCGATCTTATTAATTCTTTCAAAGAACCAACTTCTAGTTTTGTTGATCTGATCTACTGTGTTTCTGGTTTCTAATTCATTGATCTCTGCTCTAATTTTAATTATTTCTCTTCTAATGCATGGCTTGCATTTGCATTTGTTGCTTTTTCTCTAGTTCTTTAAGGTATAGAGTTAGTTGGTGAATTTGGGATTTTTCTATTTTTTTGAGTGAGGCTTGGATGGCTATGTATTTCCCCCTTAGGACCGCCTTTGCAGTATCCCATAGGTTTTGGACCAATGTGTTTTTGTTCTCATTGGTTTCCATGAATTGTTTAAGTTCTTCTTTGATTTCCTGGTTGACCCAAACATTCTTGAACAGAGTGCTCTTTAGCTTCCAAGTGTTTGAATTTCTGCCAATTTTTTTCTTGTGATTGAGTTCCAGTTTTAAAGCATTATGGTCTGAGAATATGCAGGGAATAATCTCAGTCTTTTGGTATTGGTTGAGACCTGATTTGTGACCCAGTATGTGGTTTATTCTGAAGAAACTTCCATGTGCACTCGAGAAGAATAAGTATTCTGTTCTTTTAGGGTGGAATGTTCTGTATATATCGATGAGGTCCATCTGGTCCAGTGTATCCTTCAAAGCTCTTGTTTCCTTGTTGATTTTCTGCTTAGATGATCTGTCCATTGCTGAGAGTGGAGTATTGAGGTCTCCTACATTAATGCATTGTTATCAATATGACTCTTTATTTTGGTTAACAGTTGGCTTATGTAGATGGCTGCTCCCATGTTGGGGGCATAGATATTTACAATTGTTAGACATAATACTTTATGTGGAAAACCCAAAAGACTCCACCCCCAAATTACTAGAACTCATACAGCAATTCAGTAATGTGGCAGGATACAAAATCAATGCACAGAAATCAGTTGCTTTCTTATACACTAACAACACAACTGTAGACAGAGAAATTAGAGAAACGATTCCATTTACAATAGCACCAAAAACCATAAGATACCTCGGAATAAACCTAACCAAAGAGGTTAAGGATCTATACTCTAGGAACTATAGAACACTCATGAAAGAAATTGAAGAAGACACAAAAAGATGGAAAAATATTCCATGTTCATGGATTGGAAGAATAAACATTGTTAAAATGGTTATGCTGCCCAGAGCAATCTATACCTTCAATGCCATCCCAATCAAAATTCCAATGACATTTTTCAAAGTGCTGGAACAAACAATCTTAAAATTTGTATAGAATCAGAAAAGATCCCAAATCACCAAGGAAATGTTGAAAAAGAAAAACAAAGCTGGGGGCATCACGTTGCCCGATTTCAAGCTATATTACAAAGCAGTGATCACCAAGACAGCATGGTACTGGCACAAAAACAGACATATAGAACAATGGAACCGAATAGAGAGCCCAGATATGGACCCTCAACTCTATGGTCAAATAATCTTTGACAAAGCAGGAAAAAATATGCAATGGAAAAAAGACAGTCTCTTCAATAAGTGTTGCTGGGAAAATTGGACAGCTATATACAGAAGAATGAAACTCAACCACTCTCTTACACCATACACAAAGATAAACTCAAAGTGGATGAAAGACCTCAATGTGAGACAGGAATCCATCAAAATCCTAGAGGAGAACATAGGCAGTAACCTCTTTGACATCGGCCACAGCAACTTCTTTCAAGATACATCTCCAAAAGCTAATGAAACAAAAGCAAAAATGAACTTTTGGGACTTCATCAAGATAAAAAGCTTCTGCACAGCAAAGGAATCAGTCAACAAAACAAAGAGGCAACCCACAGAATCGGAGAAGATATTTGCAAATGACACTACAGATAAAGGGCTGGTATCCAAGATCTATAAAGAACTTCTCAATCTCAACACCCAAAAAACAAATAATCAAATCAAAAAGTGGGCAGAAGACATGAACAGACACATCTCAAAAGAAGACATATGAATGGCTAACAGACACATGAGAAAATGTTCATCATCATTAGCCATCAGGGAAATCCAAATCAAAACCACATTGAGATACCACCTTACACCAGTTAGAATGGCAAAAATGGACAGGGAAAGAAACAACAACTGTTGGAGAGGTTGTGGAGAAAGGGGAACCCTCTTACACTGTTGGTGGGAATGCAAGTTGGTACAGCCACTTTGGAAAACAGTATGGAGATGCCTCAAAAAATTAAAAATAGAGCTACCCTATGACCCAGCAATTGCACTCCTGGGTATTTACCCCAAAGACACAGATGTAGTGAAAAGAAGGGCCATATGCATCCCAATGTTCATAGCAGCAATGTCTGCAATAGCCAAACTGTGGAAAG
>NW_025409773.1:0-11399 GCF_002201575.2 Neomonachus schauinslandi
TGTAGAAAGAGAAATTAGAGAAACGATTCCATTTACAATAGCACCAAAAACCATAAGATACCTCGGAATAAACCTAACCAAAGAGGTAAAGGATATATACTCTAGGAACTACAGAACACTCATGAAAGAAATTGAAGAAGACACAAAAAGATGGAAAAATATTCCATGCTCATGGATTGGAAGAATAAACATTGTTAAAATGTCTATGCTACCCAGAGCAATCTATACCCTCAGTGCCATCCTGATCAAAATTCCAATGACATTTTTCAAAGTGCTGGAACAAACAATCCTAAAATTTGTATGGAATCAGAAAAGAGCCCGAATCGCCAAGGAAATGTTGAAAAAGAAAAACAAAGCTGGGGGCACCACGTTGCCCAATTTCAAGCTATATTACAAAGCTGTGATCACCAAGACAGCATGGTACTGGCACAAAAACAGACAGATAGACCAATGGAACAGAATAGAGAACCCAGATATGGGCCCTCAACTCTATGGTCAAATAATGTTTGACAAAGCAGGAAAAAACATGCAATGGAAAAAGACAGCCTCTTCAATAAATGGTGCTGGGAAAATTGGACAGCCACATGCAGAAGAATGAAACTCGACCATTCTCTAACACCATTCACAAAGATAAACTCAAAGTGGATGAAAGACCTCAATGTGAGACAGGAATCCATCAAAATCCTAGAGGAGAACACAGGCAGTAACCTCTTTGACATCGGCCACAGCAACTTCTTTCAAGATACATCTCCAAAAGCTAGTGAAACAAAAGCAAAAATGAACTTTTGGGACTTCATCAAGATCAAAAGCTTCTGCACAGCAAAGGAAACAGTCAACAAAACAAAGAGGCAACCCACAGAATGGGAGAAGATATTTGCAAATGACACTACAGATAAAGGGCTGGTATCCAAGATCTATAAAGAACTTCTCAAACTCCACCCAAAAAACAAATAATCAAGTCAAAAAGTGGGCAGAAGATATGAAAAGGCACTTCTCTGAAGAAGACATACAAATGGCTAACAGACACATGAAAAAATGTTCATCATCATTAGCCATCAGGGAAATCCAAATCAAAACCACACTGAGATACCACCTTACGCCAGTTAGAATGGCAAAAACGGACAGGGAAAGAAACAACAAATGGTGGAGAGGTTGTGGAGAAAGGGGAACCCTCTTACACTGTTGGTGGGAATGCAAGTTGGTACAGCCACTTTGGAAAACAGTGTGGAGGTTCCTCAAAAATTTAAAAATAGAGCTACCCTATGACCCAGCAATTGCACTCCTGGGTATTTACCCCAAAGACACAGATGTAGTGAAAAGAAGAGCCATATGCACCTCAATGTTCATAGCAGCAATGTCTGCAATAGCCAAACTGTGGAAAGAGCCGAGATGCCCTTCAACAGATGAATGGATAAAGAAGATGTGGTCCATATATACAATGGAATATTACTCAGCCATCAGAAAAGATGAATACCCAACTTTTACATCAACATGGATGGGACTGGAGGAGATTATGCTAAGTGAAATAAGTCAAGCAGAGAAAGTCAATTTTCATATGGTTTCACTTATTTGTGGAACATAAGGAATAGCATGGAGGACATTAGGAGAAGGAAGGGAAAAATGAAGGGGGGGAAATCGGAGGGAGAGATGAACCATGAGAGACTATGGACTCTGACAAACAATCAGGGTTTTAGAGGGGAGCAGGGAGGGGGGATTGGTTAGCCCAGTGATGGGTATTAAGGAGGGCACGTACTGCATGGAGCACTGGGTGTTATACGAAAACAATGGATCGTGGATCACCACATCAAAAACCAATGATGTATTGTATGGTGACTAACATAACATAATAAAATTAAAAAAAAATAAAGGTAAAGTGTTCAATTCCTTAATTGTAAGGCCCCCAGGAAGCTCTAAGTACTGTTTTGCAGAGCTTATGTGTTTTATGATAATTTCCACATTTTCCCTGAGCACAGAAATTACAGATACAGATGACAACTAAGATAAAAGTTAAAAACAATAGTGCTTATTATACCTCTGCAATTTATGCATAGGTCCTCCAAACTCAATTTTGTCCTACATGGTTTAGATTCCTTGGGTTAGCCCTGATAATCAATATAATCTGGAAAGTTTCACCTTATCAATATTTTTTAACTTATTTTTTCTGCCAATAATCAGACAGAAATAAGGTTTTGCTCATGTTTTGCAGATGTTTTTTAAAAAAAATAATTTTCATAGCTTCACTGTGAGCATTAGACTTTTATAGTTGTCAGAGCTCAGCTAGGGAAAGCTATGAGTGTTTCATTTTGACAGTTCCTTTGGAATAATAATTTAATGTGAGCATTATTTAAATGTGAAAGTGGAATGAATATATCTTGGTGTGGTTTTTAAATTTTAGTCTCAACATCTTTTTTTTTTTTTTAAAGATTTTATTTATTTGACAGAGAGAGACACAGCGAGAGAGGGAACACAAGCGGGGGGAGCGGGAGAGGGAGAAGCAGGCTTCCCGCGGAGCAGGGAGCCCGATGCGGGGCTCGATCCCAGGATTAGTCTCAACATCTTATCTTCCATCTACATTTAGACAGCACATTATTCTTTACTTCTTGCCTTCCATTTAGAGTTAGCACAGAGTTCAGATACTGGGGGAAGTAATTTAGACTGAAGAGCAAAAGATACACATTTACGTGTTATCCTTGGCTCTGTTATTCCCTTAATCCCATCTGAAGAGAGAAAAAGGTTGATTTTAAGCTGAGGCAAAATGTGGTATCTTTTGAATGGTACAGTTGACAATTTAGGAAAAAAAACACAGTCTTTAAGGCATTATTTCAAACCCTCTGGGTATGTATAAAGTTACTTTCACTGGTTGCCATTTGAGGAAAGACCCATTGTTGAGGAAAAAATTTAACCCAAATTGTTAATAAATTAATGGAGGAAAGCTGCCACAGCCTTTTTCCTCAGACCTGTAGGAATTCGGACCTTATATTTGTAATGAATTTCTAACCACCCATTCTCAGGAATACTTAATAGGTAATGGAAGAAATGTGAAGCATCAACAAAGCTATTATCACTGTTCTGAAGAAGAGATGGGGTGAGGTGAACACGCAGAGAAAATAGTTATTTGTTTACTTCAGAATATGGGTAGTGTTCAACTGAAGGGGGTAATCAGGAGAATTTCTCTATCTTTTTCATGTGCCATCTCTCTCAAGAATTGACAGGCAGTGGCGTTATACTCATTCTGGAAATTGCCTCTATGTTCAAATAGCATTCATTACACACAGCTTTTTCCAGATCTAAAGGGCAAGGGGAAAACAGATTATTTGTAAAGTAAAAACACAATGCTGGCATGGATTTTTTTTCCCTCAGGTTGAGAGGGAGAATGCCTGGGTGTTGTTTTCAAACTTTCCAGCCATCAACTCCAGAGAGCATAGACAAGCATAATTTTCATTGTTGACATAGTGAAGATGATGATGCTTTTCAACCATTTCCCAGAGCATAAACCCGTTTTCAGTGCAAGCCCGGGTAACCATAACAAATGCTAGTGATGTGGGAAAAACAAATGCACAAATGAAAAACAATGAGTCTGATAGCTCATTCACTGCTGTCAATAGAAGCCAGAGTTCCCCCAAATCCACTTAGTATCGGGCATTGTATAATCTGAAGGATTGCAGACCATTTGCATATTCAGTAAAATGTTAAAATTAACATTTGAGTAAAATGATAGGAATAAGCAAAGCAGTTACATTCTCACTATCTCTCAGAAAGATTTGGGTTTTGGGGGAGGAACAAGATGGCAGAGGAGTAGGAGACCTGGATTTCGTCTGGTCCCAGGAATTCAGCTGGATAGGGATCAAACTATTCTAAACACCTATGAACTCAACAGGAGATCGAAGAAAGGAATAGCAACAACTCTCTGAACAGAAAAGCGACCACTTTCTGGAAGGTAGGACGTGCGAAGTGAATCTGAGGTGATATTTGGGAGGATAGATGGTGGGGGAAGGGGCCTCCATCAGCTGCTTCTGGCAAGTGATAGAGCCTCAGAGCACATAATCGCAACTTTTAGAAGTCGGCTCTGCTGAGGGACGTTGCTCAGTGGCTAAGTGGGGGGTGGAACCCTTGCGGGACAGTGTGGTCTCAGGTCCCTCGGGGTCACAAAAAGGGGGTGCCTGAGTGCGGCAGAGCTCCCAGGTATCAAAGCAGGGAAGCCGGCTGCAGAGACGGAGCCGAGGATTGGGCTCTCGGATCAGGGTGGCCATAAACCATGATCCGCGGCACAGTCTGGCCACTGCTCCTCCAGCAGGGACCCAACAAGTGGCAGATCTGGGAAGACTCACCTTCCTCCCCCGGATGAGCAGCATGGGAGTGCACCATAGGAATCTGCTGGGTTTGGAGACTCCACACGGCATCGTGTCCCAGAGATAGAAACGCTCGGTCACAATCTGGGTGAGCACAGAGTGCGGCGGGAGTCGGGGGAGACGGGAGTGATTGACTGCTTTTCTCTGGGGGTGCACTGAGGAGTGGGGCCCTGAGTTCTCGGCTCCTCCAGGGTGGAGATTGGGAGGCCGCCATTTTTACTCTTGGCCTCCAAAGCTGTACGGAAAGCTTGCAGGGAACAAAAGCTCCGGAGAGCAAACCCTAGCAGATTACTTAGCCGGGAGGGGGCAAGGGCGGGGCAATTCCGCCTCCGGCAGAGACACTTGGAAACCACGGCAACAGGCCCCTCCCCAGAAGATCAGCGAGAACAGCCAGCCAAGACCAAGTTTACCCATCAATGAGAACGGCAGAACTCCAGCGCTAGGGGAATACTGCACATAGAATTCATGGCTTTTTTACCGTGATTCTTTAGTCGTTCAAAGTTAATTTTTTTTTACTTCTTTTTTTAGTTTTTCTTTTTCCCTTTTTCAACCAACATCTTATCAATCCCTTTTTTAAAAAATCTTTTTTTATTTTTCATTTTTAGAGTCATATTCTATCCCATCGTAGTAGTTAACCTTATCTTTGGTACATATATATATGTTGTTCTCTCTTTAAAATTTTGGGATACAGTTTCTTCTAACAGATCAAAATATACCCTAAATCTCTAGTGTATGGCTTTGTTCTAGTCTCCTGCCTGATCACATTCTCTCCCTTTTTTTTCTTTTTAAATCCTCTTCTTTCTTTTTTCAACCAACTTCTTATCTTATCAATTCTTTTACAAAATCTTTTATAATTTTCATCTTTATAGTCATATTCATCATATGTCACTTCATCGTATTAACCCTTATTTTTGTACATATATAACTTTTTCTTTCTTTAAAATTTTGGGAGGCACTTTCTTCTAACAGACCAAAATACGCCCAAAATCTAGTGTGTGGCACTGATAAATGCACCAGCCTGATCATATTTGATCATATTCTTTTTTTTTTGCTTTGTTTTCATTTTGTTTGTTTTTATCTTTCTCTTTTTCTTTTTCTTTTTTTCTTTTTTCTTTCTTTCCTTTTCTTTTCCCCTGGTTTTAGGTCTTTTCTGATTTGTTTACTGTATATTTTCTGGGGACATTGTTACTCTGTTAGCATTTTGGCTCTCATTTATCTGTTCTCTGGACAAAATGACAAGATGGAAAAAATCACCTCAAAACAAAGAACAAGAGGCAGTACCGACTGCAAGGGACCTAAGCAATGTGGACATTAGTAAGATGTTGGAACTAGAGTTCGGAATGATTATTTTAAAGATACTAGATGGGCTTGAAAAAAGCATGGAAGTTATTAGAGAAACCCTTTCTGGAGAAATAAAAACTAAAATCTAACCAAGCCAAAATCAAAAAGACTAATAATGAGGTGCAATCAAAAATGGAGGCTCTAACTGCTAGGATAAATGAGGCAGAAGAGAGAATTTGTGATAAAGAGGACCAAATGATGGAAAACAAAGAAGCTGAGAAAAAGAGAAATAAACAACTACTGGATCACGAGGGCAGAATTTGAGAGATAACTGATACCATAAGACAAAACAACATTAGAATAATTGGGATCCCAGAAGAAGAAGAAAGAGAGAGAGGGGCACAAGGTATATTGGAGCAAATCATACCAGAGACTTCCCTAATTTGGGGAAGGAAACAGGCATCAAATTCCAGGAGGCACAGAGAACCCCTCTCAAAATCAATAAAAATAGGTCAACACCCCAACATCTAATAGTAAAACTTAACGAGTCTCAGAGACAAAGACAAAATCCTGAGAGCAGCTCGGGAGAAGAGATCTGTAACCAACAATGGTAGAAACATTAGATTGCCAACAGACCTATCCACAGAGACCTGGTAGGCCAGAAATGACTGGCATGATATATTCAGAGCACTAAATGAGAAAAATATGCAGCCAGGAATACTATATCCAGCTAGGCTGTCATTGAAAATAGAAGGAGAGATAAAAAGCTTCCAGGACAAACAAAAACTAAAGGAATTTGCAAACACAAAACCAGCCCTACAAAAAATATTCAAAGGGGTTCTCTAAGCAAAGAGAGAGCCTAAAAGTTACATAGACCAGAAGGGAACACAGACAATATACAGTAACAGTCACCTTACAGGCCATACAATGGCACTAAATTCCTATCTTTCAATAGTTACCCTGAATGTAAAGGGGATAAATGCCCCAAACAAAAGACATAGGCTATCAGATTGGATAAAAAAATAAGACCCATCGATATGCTGTCTGCAAGAGACTCATTTTAGACCCAAAGACACCCCAGATTGAAAGTGAGGAGGTGGAAAACCATTTACCATGCTAATGTACATCAAAAGAAAGCTGGGGTGGCAATCGTTTTATCAGACAAATTAGAGTTTAAACCAAAGACTGTAATAAGAGATGAGGAAGGACACCATATCCTACTTAAAGGGTCTATCCAACAAGACGATCTAACAATTGTAAATATCTATGTCCCTAACATGGGAGCAGCCAAGTATATAAGCCAATTAATAACAAAATCAAAGAAACACATTGACAACAATACAATAATAGTGGGGGACTTTAACAACCCCCTCACTGAAATGGACAGATCATCTAAGCAAAAGATCAACAAGGAAATAAAGACTTTAAATGACACACTGGACGAAATGGACTTCACAAATATATTCAGAACATTCCATCCCGAGGCAACAGAATACACATTGTTCTCGGGTGCCCATGGGACATTCTCCAGAATAGATCACATCCTAGATCACAAATCAGGTCTCAACCAGTACCAAAAGATTGGGATCATTCCCTGAATATTTTCAGACCACAGTGCTTTGAAACTAGAACTCAATCATAAGAGGAAAGTCGGAAAGAACTCAAATACATGGAGGGTTAGGGTTAGGATTAGGGTCCTACTAAAGAGCATCCTACTGAAGAATGAATAGGTCAACCAGGAAATTAAAGAAGAATTTTAAAAATTCATGGAAACCAATGAAAATGAAAACACAACTGTTCAAAATCTTTGGGATGCAGCAAAGGCAGTCCTAAGAGGAAAGTATATAGCAATACAAGCCTTTCTCAAGAAACAAGAAAGGTCTCAAGTACACAACCTAACCCTACACCTAAAGGAGCTGGAGAAAGAACAGCAAATAAAGCCTAAACCCAGCAGGAGAAGAGAAATAATAAAGATCAGAGCAGAAATCAATGAAATAGAAACCAAAAGAACAGTAGAAGAGATCAACGGAACTAGGAGCTGGTTCTTTGAAAGAATTAACAAGATTGATAAACCCCTGGCCAGACTTATCAAAAAGAGAAGAGAAATGACCCAAATCAACAAAATCATGAATGAAAGAGGAGAGATCACAACCAACACCAAAGAAATACAATTATAAGAACATATTATGAGCAACTCTATGCCAGCAAATTAGATAACCTGGAAGAAATGGATGCATTCCTAGACATGTATCAACTACCAAAACTGAACCAGGAAGAAATAGAAAACCTGAACAGACCTATAACCACTAAGGAAATTGAAGCAGTCATCAAAAATCTCCCAATAAACAAAAGCCCAGGGCCAGATGGCTTCCCAGGGGAATTCTACCAAACATTTAAAGAAGAATTAATACGTAATCTTCTGAAACTGTTCCAAAAAAATAGAAATGGAAGGAAAACTTCCAAACTCATTTTATGAGGTCACCATTACCTTGATCCCCAAAGCAGACAAAGACCCCATCAAAAACGAGAATTACAGACCAATATCCTTGATGAACATGGATGCAAAATTTCTCACCAAAATACTAGCCAATAGGATCCAACAGTACATTAAAAGGATTATACACAACAACCAAGTGGGATTTATTCCTGGGCTTCAAGTTTGGTTCAACATCTGCAAATCAATCAATGTGATACAATACATTAACAAAAGAAACAACAAGAATCATATAAGCCTCTCAATAGATGCAGAAAAAGCATTTGACAGAGTACAGCATCCTTTCTTGATCAAAACTCTTCAAAGTATAGGGATAGAGGGTGCATACCTCAATATCATAAAAGCCATCTATGAAAAACCCACAGTGAATATCATTCTCAATGGGGAAAAACTGAGAGCTTTCCCCCTAAGGTCAGGAACACGGCAGGGATGTCCACTATCACCACTGCTATTAAACATGGTATTAGAAGTCCTAGCCCCAGCAATCAGACCAAAAAAGAAATAAAAGGCATCCAAATTGGCAAGGAAGTCAAACTCTCACTCTTTGCAGATGATATGATCCTTTATGTGGAAAACCCAAAGACTCCACCCCAAAACTGCTAGAACTCATACAGGAATTCAGTAAAGTGGCAGGATATAAAATCAATGCACAGAAATCAGTGGTATTCCTATACACAAACAATAAGAGAGAAGAAAGAGAAATTAAGGAGTTGATCCCATTTACAATTGCACCCAAAACCATAAGATACCTAGGAATATATCTAACCAAAGAGGCAAAGAATCTGTACTCAGAAAACTATAAAATACTCATGAAAGAAATTGAGGAAGATACAAAGAAATGGAAAAATGTTCCATGCTCATGGATTGGAAGAACAAATATTGTGAAGATGTCAATGTTACCTAGAGCAATCTACACATTCAATGCAATCCCTATCAAAATAGCTTCCACTTTTTTCAAAGAAATGGAACAAATAATCCTAAAATTTTTATGGAACCAGAAAAGATCCCGAATAGCCAGAGGAATGTTGAAAAAGAAAAGCAAAGCTGGCGGCCTCACAATTTCGGACTTCAAACTCTATTACACAGCTGTCATCATCAAGACAGTATGGTACTGGCACAAAAACAGACACCTACATCAATGGAACAGAATAGAGAGCCCAGAAATAGACCCTCAACTATATGGTCAACTAATCTTTGGCAAAGCAGGAAAGAATGTCCAATGGAAAAAAGACAGTCTCTTCAACAAATGGTGTTGGGAAAATAAAACTGGACCATTTCCTTACACCACACACAAAAATAGACTCAAAATGGCTGAAAGACCTAAATGTGAGACAGGAGTCCATCAAAATCCTAAAGGAGAACACAGGCAGCAACCTCTTCGACCTCAGCCAGAGCAACTTCTTCCTAGAAACATCGCCAAAGGCAAGGGAAGCAACGGCAAAAATGAACTATTGGAACTTCATCAAGATAAAAAGCTTTTGCACAGCAAAAGAAACAGTCAATAAAACTAAAAGACAACCGACAGAATGGGAGAAGATATTTGCAAATGACATATCAGATAAAGGGCTAGTATCCAAAATCTATAAAGAACTTATCAAACTCAACACCCAAAGAACAAATGATCCAATCACGAAATGGGCAGAAGACATGAACAGACATTTTTGCAAAGAAGACATCCAAATGCCCAACAGACACATGAAAAAGTGCTCAACATCGCTCGGCATCAGGGAAATCCAAATCAAAACCTCAATGAGATCCCATCTCACACCAGTCAGAATGGCTAAAATTAACAGATCAGGATATGACAGATGTTGGTGGGGATGCGGAGAAAGGGTAACCCTCCTACACTGTTGGTGGGAATGCAAGCTGGTGCAGCCACTCTGGAAAACAGTATGGAGGTTCCTCAAAAAGTTGAAAATAGAGCTACCATACGATCCAGCAATTGCACTACTGGGTATTTACCCCAAAGATACAAATGTAGGGATCTGAAGGGGTACATGCACCCCGATGTTTATAGCAGCAAAGTCCTCAATAGCCAAACTGTGGAAGAGCCAAAATGCCCATCAATAGATGAATGGATAAAGAAGTGGTATATATATACAATGGAATATTTTGCAGCCATCAAAAGGAATGAGATCTTGCCATTTGCAACAACATGGATGGAACTGGAGGGTATTATGTTGAGCGAAATAAGTCAAGCAGAGAAAGACATGTATCATATGACCTCACTGATATGAGGAATTCTTAATCTCAGGAAACAGACTGAGGGTTGCTGGAGTGGTGGGGGTTGGGAGGGATGGGGTGGCTGGGTGATAGACATTGGGGAGGTTATGTGCTATAGTGAGCACTGTGAATTGTGTAAGACTGTTGAATCACAGACCTGTACCTCTGAAACAAATAATACATTATATGTTAAAAAAAAAAAAGAAGAAGAAGATAGCAGGAGGGGAAGAAGGAAGCAGGGGGAATCGGAAGGGGGAGACAAACCATGAGAGACTATGGACTCTGAGAAACAAACTGAGGGTTCTAGAGGGGAGGGCTGTGGGAGGATGGGTTAGCCTGGTGATGGGTATTAAAGAGGGCATGTTCTGCATGGAGCACTGGGTGTTATATGCAAACAATGAATCATGGAACACTACATCAAAAACTAATGATGTAATGTAAGGTGATTAACATAAAATAAAACTAAAAATAAATAAATAAATAAAGATTTGGGTTTTTTCTTTCATGTGCATGCTTATTAAAATACGTACTTTTTTTTGGTAGCTGAAATGAAATAAAGTTTAAAATTGAGGCAATTATCTCAATAATATATACAAAACATTTTCTTCAACTTCTAAATTATTAGAAAACTAAAATTACTTTCTGGTTTAAATGACTTGGATAATCTATGAAAAAGCCAGAGCGAATATCATCCTCAATGGGGAAAAGCTGAGAGCCTTTCCCTTAAGATCAGGACCACGTCAAGGATGCCCATTCTTGCCACTATTATTCAACATAGTATTAGAAGTCCTAGCAACAGCAATCAGACAACAAAAAGAAATAAAATGTATTCAAATTGGCAAAGAAGTCAATCTCTCTCTTTTTGCAGACGACATGATACTTTATGTGGAAAACCCAAAAGACTCCACCCCCAAATTACTAGAACTCATACAGCAATTCAGTAATATGGCAGGATACAAAATCAATGCACAGAAATCAATTGCTTTCTTATACTAACAACGCAACTGTAGAAAGAGAAATTAGAGAAACGATTCCATTTACAATAGCACCAA
>NW_025409774.1:0-11388 GCF_002201575.2 Neomonachus schauinslandi
TGTAGAAAGAGAAATTAGAGAAACGATTCCATTTACAATAGCACCAAAAACCATAAGATACCTCGGAATAAACCTAACCAAAGAGGTAAAGGATATATACTCTAGGAACTACAGAACACTCATGAAAGAAATTGAAGAAGACACAAAAAGATGGAAAAATATTCCATGCTCATGGATTGGAAGAATAAACATTGTTAAAATGTCTATGCTACCCAGAGCAATCTATACCCTCAGTGCCATCCTGATCAAAATTCCAATGACATTTTTCAAAGTGCTGGAACAAACAATCCTAAAATTTGTATGGAATCAGAAAAGAGCCCGAATCGCCAAGGAAATGTTGAAAAAGAAAAACAAAGCTGGGGGCACCACGTTGCCCAATTTCAAGCTATATTACAAAGCTGTGATCACCAAGACAGCATGGTACTGGCACAAAAACAGACAGATAGACCAATGGAACAGAATAGAGAACCCAGATATGGGCCCTCAACTCTATGGTCAAATAATGTTTGACAAAGCAGGAAAAAACATGCAATGGAAAAAGACAGCCTCTTCAATAAATGGTGCTGGGAAAATTGGACAGCCACATGCAGAAGAATGAAACTCGACCATTCTCTAACACCATTCACAAAGATAAACTCAAAGTGGATGAAAGACCTCAATGTGAGACAGGAATCCATCAAAATCCTAGAGGAGAACATAGGCAGTAACCTCTTTGACATCGGCCACAGCAACTTCTTTCAAGATACATCTCCAAAAGCTAGTGAAACAAAAGCAAAAATGAACTTTTGGGACTACATCAAGATACAAAGCTTCTGCACAGCAAAGGAAACAGTCAACAAAACAAAGAGGCAACCCACAGAATGGGAGAAGATATTTGCAAATGACACTACAGATAAAGGGCTGGTATCCAAGATCTATAAAGAACTTCTCAAACTCCACCCAAAAAACAAATAATCAAGTCAAAAAGTGGGCAGAAGATATGAAAAGGCACTTCTCTGAAGAAGACATACAAATGGCTAACAGACACATGAAAAAATGTTCATCATCATTAGCCATCAGGGAAATCCAAATCAAAACCACACTGAGATACCACCTTACGCCAGTTAGAATGGCAAAAACGGACAGGGAAAGAAACAACAAATGGTGGAGAGGTTGTGGAGAAAGGGGAACCCTCTTACACTGTTGGTGGGAATGCAAGTTGGTACAGCCACTTTGGAAAACAGTGTGGAGGTTCCTCAAAAATTTAAAAATAGAACTACCCTATGACCCAGCAATTGCACTCCTGGGTATTTACCCCAAAGACACAGATGTAGTGAAAAGAAGAGCCATATGCACCTCAATGTTCATAGCAGCAATGTCTGCAATAGCCAAACTGTGGAAAGAGCCGAGATGCCCTTCAACAGATGAATGGATAAAGAAGATGTGGTCCATATATACAATGGAATATTACTCAGCCATCAGAAAAGATGAATACCCAACTTTTACATCAACATGGATGGGACTGGAGGAGATTATGCTAAGTGAAATAAGTCAAGCAGAGAAAGTCAATTTTCATATGGTTTCACTTATTTGTGGAACATAAGGAATAGCATGGAGGACATTAGGAGAAGGAAGGGAAAAATGAAGGGGGGGAAATCGGAGGGAGAGATGAACCATGAGAGACTATGGACTCTGACAAACAATCAGGGTTTTAGAGGGGAGCAGGGAGGGGGGATTGGTTAGCCCAGTGATGGGTATTAAGGAGGGCACGTACTGCATGGAGCACTGGGTGTTATACGAAAACAATGGATCGTGGATCACCACATCAAAAACCAATGATGTATTGTATGGTGACTAACATAACATAATAAAATTAAAAAAAAATAAAGGTAAAGTGTTCAATTCCTTAATTGTAAGGCCCCCAGGAAGCTCTAAGTACTGTTTTGCAGAGCTTATGTGTTTTATGATAATTTCCACATTTTCCCTGAGCACAGAAATTACAGATACAGATGACAACTAAGATAAAAGTTAAAAACAATAGTGCTTATTATACCTCTGCAATTTATGCATAGGTCCTCCAAACTCAATTTTGTCCTACATGGTTTAGATTCCTTGGGTTAGCCCTGATAATCAATATAATCTGGAAAGTTTCACCTTATCAATATTTTTTAACTTATTTTTTCTGCCAATAATCAGACAGAAATAAGGTTTTGCTCATGTTTTGCAGATGTTTTTTAAAAAAAATAATTTTCATAGCTTCACTGTGAGCATTAGACTTTTATAGTTGTCAGAGCTCAGCTAGGGAAAGCTATGAGTGTTTCATTTTGACAGTTCCTTTGGAATAATAATTTAATGTGAGCATTATTTAAATGTGAAAGTGGAATGAATATATCTTGGTGTGGTTTTTAAATTTTAGTCTCAACATCTTTTTTTTTTTTTTAAAGATTTTATTTATTTGACAGAGAGAGACACAGCGAGAGAGGGAACACAAGCGGGGGGAGCGGGAGAGGGAGAAGCAGGCTTCCCGCGGAGCAGGGAGCCCGATGCGGGGCTCGATCCCAGGATTAGTCTCAACATCTTATCTTCCATCTACATTTAGACAGCACATTATTCTTTACTTCTTGCCTTCCATTTAGAGTTAGCACAGAGTTCAGATACTGGGGGAAGTAATTTAGACTGAAGAGCAAAAGATACACATTTACGTGTTATCCTTGGCTCTGTTATTCCCTTAATCCCATCTGAAGAGAGAAAAAGGTTGATTTTAAGCTGAGGCAAAATGTGGTATCTTTTGAATGGTACAGTTGACAATTTAGGAAAAAAAACACAGTCTTTAAGGCATTATTTCAAACCCTCTGGGTATGTATAAAGTTACTTTCACTGGTTGCCATTTGAGGAAAGACCCATTGTTGAGGAAAAAATTTAACCCAAATTGTTAATAAATTAATGGAGGAAAGCTGCCACAGCCTTTTTCCTCAGACCTGTAGGAATTCGGACCTTATATTTGTAATGAATTTCTAACCACCCATTCTCAGGAATACTTAATAGGTAATGGAAGAAATGTGAAGCATCAACAAAGCTATTATCACTGTTCTGAAGAAGAGATGGGGTGAGGTGAACACGCAGAGAAAATAGTTATTTGTTTACTTCAGAATATGGGTAGTGTTCAACTGAAGGGGGTAATCAGGAGAATTTCTCTATCTTTTTCATGTGCCATCTCTCTCAAGAATTGACAGGCAGTGGCGTTATACTCATTCTGGAAATTGCCTCTATGTTCAAATAGCATTCATTACACACAGCTTTTTCCAGATCTAAAGGGCAAGGGGAAAACAGATTATTTGTAAAGTAAAAACACAATGCTGGCATGGATTTTTTTTCCCTCAGGTTGAGAGGGAGAATGCCTGGGTGTTGTTTTCAAACTTTCCAGCCATCAACTCCAGAGAGCATAGACAAGCATAATTTTCATTGTTGACATAGTGAAGATGATGATGCTTTTCAACCATTTCCCAGAGCATAAACCCGTTTTCAGTGCAAGCCCGGGTAACCATAACAAATGCTAGTGATGTGGGAAAAACAAATGCACAAATGAAAAACAATGAGTCTGATAGCTCATTCACTGCTGTCAATAGAAGCCAGAGTTCCCCCAAATCCACTTAGTATCGGGCATTGTATAATCTGAAGGATTGCAGACCATTTGCATATTCAGTAAAATGTTAAAATTAACATTTGAGTAAAATGATAGGAATAAGCAAAGCAGTTACATTCTCACTATCTCTCAGAAAGATTTGGGTTTTGGGGGAGGAACAAGATGGCAGAGGAGTAGGAGACCTGGATTTCGTCTGGTCCCAGGAATTCAGCTGGATAGGGATCAAACTATTCTAAACACCTATGAACTCAACAGGAGATCGAAGAAAGGAATAGCAACAACTCTCTGAACAGAAAAGCGACCACTTTCTGGAAGGTAGGACGTGCGAAGTGAATCTGAGGTGATATTTGGGAGGATAGATGGTGGGGGAAGGGGCCTCCATCAGCTGCTTCTGGCAAGTGATAGAGCCTCAGAGCACATAATCGCAACTTTTAGAAGTCGGCTCTGCTGAGGGACGTTGCTCAGTGGCTAAGTGGGGGGTGGAACCCTTGCGGGACAGTGTGGTCTCAGGTCCCTCGGGGTCACAAAAAGGGGGTGCCTGAGTGCGGCAGAGCTCCCAGGTATCAAAGCAGGGAAGCCGGCTGCAGAGACGGAGCCGAGGATTGGGCTCTCGGATCAGGGTGGCCATAAACCATGATCCGCGGCACAGTCTGGCCACTGCTCCTCCAGCAGGGACCCAACAAGTGGCAGATCTGGGAAGACTCACCTTCCTCCCCCGGATGAGCAGCATGGGAGTGCACCATAGGAATCTGCTGGGTTTGGAGACTCCACACGGCATCGTGTCCCAGAGATAGAAACGCTCGGTCACAATCTGGGTGAGCACAGAGTGCGGCGGGAGTCGGGGGAGACGGGAGTGATTGACTGCTTTTCTCTGGGGGTGCACTGAGGAGTGGGGCCCTGAGTTCTCGGCTCCTCCAGGGTGGAGATTGGGAGGCCGCCATTTTTACTCTTGGCCTCCAAAGCTGTACGGAAAGCTTGCAGGGAACAAAAGCTCCGGAGAGCAAACCCTAGCAGATTACTTAGCCGGGAGGGGGCAAGGGCGGGGCAATTCCGCCTCCGGCAGAGACACTTGGAAACCACGGCAACAGGCCCCTCCCCAGAAGATCAGCGAGAACAGCCAGCCAAGACCAAGTTTACCCATCAATGAGAACGGCAGAACTCCAGCGCTAGGGGAATACTGCACATAGAATTCATGGCTTTTTTACCGTGATTCTTTAGTCGTTCAAAGTTAATTTTTTTTTACTTCTTTTTTTAGTTTTTCTTTTTCCCTTTTTCAACCAACATCTTATCAATCCCTTTTTTAAAAAATCTTTTTTTATTTTTCATTTTTAGAGTCATATTCTATCCCATCGTAGTAGTTAACCTTATCTTTGGTACATATATATATGTTGTTCTCTCTTTAAAATTTTGGGATACAGTTTCTTCTAACAGATCAAAATATACCCTAAATCTCTAGTGTATGGCTTTGTTCTAGTCTCCTGCCTGATCACATTCTCTCCCTTTTTTTTCTTTTTAAATCCTCTTCTTTCTTTTTTCAACCAACTTCTTATCTTATCAATTCTTTTACAAAATCTTTTATAATTTTCATCTTTATAGTCATATTCATCATATGTCACTTCATCGTATTAACCCTTATTTTTGTACATATATAACTTTTTCTTTCTTTAAAATTTTGGGAGGCACTTTCTTCTAACAGACCAAAATACGCCCAAAATCTAGTGTGTGGCACTGATAAATGCACCAGCCTGATCATATTTGATCATATTCTTTTTTTTTTGCTTTGTTTTCATTTTGTTTGTTTTTATCTTTCTCTTTTTCTTTTTCTTTTTTTCTTTTTTCTTTCTTTCCTTTTCTTTTCCCCTGGTTTTAGGTCTTTTCTGATTTGTTTACTGTATATTTTCTGGGGACATTGTTACTCTGTTAGCATTTTGGCTCTCATTTATCTGTTCTCTGGACAAAATGACAAGATGGAAAAAATCACCTCAAAACAAAGAACAAGAGGCAGTACCGACTGCAAGGGACCTAAGCAATGTGGACATTAGTAAGATGTTGGAACTAGAGTTCGGAATGATTATTTTAAAGATACTAGATGGGCTTGAAAAAAGCATGGAAGTTATTAGAGAAACCCTTTCTGGAGAAATAAAAACTAAAATCTAACCAAGCCAAAATCAAAAAGACTAATAATGAGGTGCAATCAAAAATGGAGGCTCTAACTGCTAGGATAAATGAGGCAGAAGAGAGAATTTGTGATAAAGAGGACCAAATGATGGAAAACAAAGAAGCTGAGAAAAAGAGAAATAAACAACTACTGGATCACGAGGGCAGAATTTGAGAGATAACTGATACCATAAGACAAAACAACATTAGAATAATTGGGATCCCAGAAGAAGAAGAAAGAGAGAGAGGGGCACAAGGTATATTGGAGCAAATCATACCAGAGACTTCCCTAATTTGGGGAAGGAAACAGGCATCAAATTCCAGGAGGCACAGAGAACCCCTCTCAAAATCAATAAAAATAGGTCAACACCCCAACATCTAATAGTAAAACTTAACGAGTCTCAGAGACAAAGACAAAATCCTGAGAGCAGCTCGGGAGAAGAGATCTGTAACCAACAATGGTAGAAACATTAGATTGCCAACAGACCTATCCACAGAGACCTGGTAGGCCAGAAATGACTGGCATGATATATTCAGAGCACTAAATGAGAAAAATATGCAGCCAGGAATACTATATCCAGCTAGGCTGTCATTGAAAATAGAAGGAGAGATAAAAAGCTTCCAGGACAAACAAAAACTAAAGGAATTTGCAAACACAAAACCAGCCCTACAAAAAATATTCAAAGGGGTTCTCTAAGCAAAGAGAGAGCCTAAAAGTTACATAGACCAGAAGGGAACACAGACAATATACAGTAACAGTCACCTTACAGGCCATACAATGGCACTAAATTCCTATCTTTCAATAGTTACCCTGAATGTAAAGGGGATAAATGCCCCAAACAAAAGACATAGGCTATCAGATTGGATAAAAAAATAAGACCCATCGATATGCTGTCTGCAAGAGACTCATTTTAGACCCAAAGACACCCCAGATTGAAAGTGAGGAGGTGGAAAACCATTTACCATGCTAATGTACATCAAAAGAAAGCTGGGGTGGCAATCGTTTTATCAGACAAATTAGAGTTTAAACCAAAGACTGTAATAAGAGATGAGGAAGGACACCATATCCTACTTAAAGGGTCTATCCAACAAGACGATCTAACAATTGTAAATATCTATGTCCCTAACATGGGAGCAGCCAAGTATATAAGCCAATTAATAACAAAATCAAAGAAACACATTGACAACAATACAATAATAGTGGGGGACTTTAACAACCCCCTCACTGAAATGGACAGATCATCTAAGCAAAAGATCAACAAGGAAATAAAGACTTTAAATGACACACTGGACGAAATGGACTTCACAAATATATTCAGAACATTCCATCCCGAGGCAACAGAATACACATTGTTCTCGGGTGCCCATGGGACATTCTCCAGAATAGATCACATCCTAGATCACAAATCAGGTCTCAACCAGTACCAAAAGATTGGGATCATTCCCTGAATATTTTCAGACCACAGTGCTTTGAAACTAGAACTCAATCATAAGAGGAAAGTCGGAAAGAACTCAAATACATGGAGGGTTAGGGTTAGGATTAGGGTCCTACTAAAGAGCATCCTACTGAAGAATGAATAGGTCAACCAGGAAATTAAAGAAGAATTTTAAAAATTCATGGAAACCAATGAAAATGAAAACACAACTGTTCAAAATCTTTGGGATGCAGCAAGGGCAGTCCTAAGAAGAAAGTATATAGCAATACAAGCCTTTCTCAAGAAACAAGAAAGGTCTCAAATACACAACACCTAAAGGAGCTGGAGAAAGAACAGCAAATAAAGCCTAAACCCAGCAGGAGAAGAGAAATAATAAAGATCAGAGCAGAAATCAATGAAATAGAAACCAAAAGAACAGTAGAAGAGATCAACGGAACTAGGAGCTGGTTCTTTGAAAGAATTAACAAGATTGATAAACCCCTGGCCAGACTTATCAAAAAGAGAAGAGAAATGACCCAAATCAACAAAATCATGAATGAAAGAGGAGAGATCACAACCAACACCAAAGAAATACAATTATAAGAACATATTATGAGCAACTCTATGCCAGCAAATTAGATAACCTGGAAGAAATGGATGCATTCCTAGACATGTATCAACTACCAAAACTGAACCAGGAAGAAATAGAAAACCTGAACAGACCTATAACCACTAAGGAAATTGAAGCAGTCATCAAAAATCTCCCAATAAACAAAAGCCCAGGGCCAGATGGCTTCCCAGGGGAATTCTACCAAACATTTAAAGAAGAATTAATACGTAATCTTCTGAAACTGTTCCAAAAAAATAGAAATGGAAGGAAAACTTCCAAACTCATTTTATGAGGTCACCATTACCTTGATCCCCAAAGCAGACAAAGACCCCATCAAAAACGAGAATTACAGACCAATATCCTTGATGAACATGGATGCAAAATTTCTCACCAAAATACTAGCCAATAGGATCCAACAGTACATTAAAAGGATTATACACAACAACCAAGTGGGATTTATTCCTGGGCTTCAAGTTTGGTTCAACATCTGCAAATCAATCAATGTGATACAATACATTAACAAAAGAAACAACAAGAATCATATAAGCCTCTCAATAGATGCAGAAAAAGCATTTGACAGAGTACAGCATCCTTTCTTGATCAAAACTCTTCAAAGTATAGGGATAGAGGGTGCATACCTCAATATCATAAAAGCCATCTATGAAAAACCCACAGTGAATATCATTCTCAATGGGGAAAAACTGAGAGCTTTCCCCCTAAGGTCAGGAACACGGCAGGGATGTCCACTATCACCACTGCTATTAAACATGGTATTAGAAGTCCTAGCCCCAGCAATCAGACCAAAAAAGAAATAAAAGGCATCCAAATTGGCAAGGAAGTCAAACTCTCACTCTTTGCAGATGATATGATCCTTTATGTGGAAAACCCAAAGACTCCACCCCAAAACTGCTAGAACTCATACAGGAATTCAGTAAAGTGGCAGGATATAAAATCAATGCACAGAAATCAGTGGTATTCCTATACACAAACAATAAGAGAGAAGAAAGAGAAATTAAGGAGTTGATCCCATTTACAATTGCACCCAAAACCATAAGATACCTAGGAATATATCTAACCAAAGAGGCAAAGAATCTGTACTCAGAAAACTATAAAATACTCATGAAAGAAATTGAGGAAGATACAAAGAAATGGAAAAATGTTCCATGCTCATGGATTGGAAGAACAAATATTGTGAAGATGTCAATGTTACCTAGAGCAATCTACACATTCAATGCAATCCCTATCAAAATAGCTTCCACTTTTTTCAAAGAAATGGAACAAATAATCCTAAAATTTTTATGGAACCAGAAAAGATCCCGAATAGCCAGAGGAATGTTGAAAAAGAAAAGCAAAGCTGGCGGCCTCACAATTTCGGACTTCAAACTCTATTACACAGCTGTCATCATCAAGACAGTATGGTACTGGCACAAAAACAGACACCTACATCAATGGAACAGAATAGAGAGCCCAGAAATAGACCCTCAACTATATGGTCAACTAATCTTTGGCAAAGCAGGAAAGAATGTCCAATGGAAAAAAGACAGTCTCTTCAACAAATGGTGTTGGGAAAATAAAACTGGACCATTTCCTTACACCACACACAAAAATAGACTCAAAATGGCTGAAAGACCTAAATGTGAGACAGGAGTCCATCAAAATCCTAAAGGAGAACACAGGCAGCAACCTCTTCGACCTCAGCCAGAGCAACTTCTTCCTAGAAACATCGCCAAAGGCAAGGGAAGCAACGGCAAAAATGAACTATTGGAACTTCATCAAGATAAAAAGCTTTTGCACAGCAAAAGAAACAGTCAATAAAACTAAAAGACAACCGACAGAATGGGAGAAGATATTTGCAAATGACATATCAGATAAAGGGCTAGTATCCAAAATCTATAAAGAACTTATCAAACTCAACACCCAAAGAACAAATGATCCAATCACGAAATGGGCAGAAGACATGAACAGACATTTTTGCAAAGAAGACATCCAAATGCCCAACAGACACATGAAAAAGTGCTCAACATCGCTCGGCATCAGGGAAATCCAAATCAAAACCTCAATGAGATCCCATCTCACACCAGTCAGAATGGCTAAAATTAACAGATCAGGATATGACAGATGTTGGTGGGGATGCGGAGAAAGGGTAACCCTCCTACACTGTTGGTGGGAATGCAAGCTGGTGCAGCCACTCTGGAAAACAGTATGGAGGTTCCTCAAAAAGTTGAAAAAGAGCTACCCTATGACTCAGCAATTGCACTACTGGGTATTTACCCCAAAGATACAAATGTAGGGATCTGAAGGGGTACATGCACCCCGATGTTTATAGCAGCAAAGTCCTCAATAGCCAAACTGTGGAAGAGCCAAAATGCCCATCAATAGATGAATGGATAAAGAAGTGGTATATATATACAATGGAATATTTTGCAGCCATCAAAAGGAATGAGATCTTGCCATTTGCAACAACATGGATGGAACTGGAGGGTATTATGTTGAGCGAAATAAGTCAAGCAGAGAAAGACATGTATCATATGACCTCACTGATATGAGGAATTCTTAATCTCAGGAAACAGACTGAGGGTTGCTGGAGTGGTGGGGGTTGGGAGGGATGGGGTGGCTGGGTGATAGACATTGGGGAGGTTATGTGCTATAGTGAGCACTGTGAATTGTGTAAGACTGTTGAATCACAGACCTGTACCTCTGAAACAAATAATACATTATATGTTAAAAAAAAAAAAGAAGAAGAAGATAGCAGGAGGGGAAGAAGGAAGCAGGGGGAATCGGAAGGGGGAGACAAACCATGAGAGACTATGGACTCTGAGAAACAAACTGAGGGTTCTAGAGGGGAGGGCTGTGGGAGGATGGGTTAGCCTGGTGATGGGTATTAAAGAGGGCATGTTCTGCATGGAGCACTGGGTGTTATATGCAAACAATGAATCATGGAACACTACATCAAAAACTAATGATGTAATGTAAGGTGATTAACATAAAATAAAACTAAAAATAAATAAATAAATAAAGATTTGGGTTTTTTCTTTCATGTGCATGCTTATTAAAATACGTACTTTTTTTTGGTAGCTGAAATGAAATAAAGTTTAAAATTGAGGCAATTATCTCAATAATATATACAAAACATTTTCTTCAACTTCTAAATTATTAGAAAACTAAAATTACTTTCTGGTTTAAATGACTTGGATAATCTATGAAAAAGCCAGAGCGAATATCATCCTCAATGGGGAAAAGCTGAGAGCCTTTCCCTTAAGATCAGGACCACGTCAAGGATGCCCATTCTTGCCACTATTATTCAACATAGTATTAGAAGTCCTAGCAACAGCAATCAGACAACAAAAAGAAATAAAATGTATTCAAATTGGCAAAGAAGTCAATCTCTCTCTTTTTGCAGACGACATGATACTTTATGTGGAAAACCCAAAAGACTCCACCCCCAAATTACTAGAACTCATACAGCAATTCAGTAATATGGCAGGATACAAAATCAATGCACAGAAATCAATTGCTTTCTTATACTAACAACGCAACTGTAGAAAGAGAAATTAGAGAAACGATTCCATTTACAATAGCACCAA